>NC_035449.2:41523010-41665074 GCF_002127325.2 Helianthus annuus
ATAGGGTTCGTGTGGGTTTGCCGGAAGAAGAAGACGAATTACGTGTTCCGTGCGATCATACGGAAAGTGTCGTACGGTTTTTTTTGAGAACCGTCGGATGCCGAGTCTGACAGGCGTGAAGAGTGAAGGGCTGTTGATTTGGGTGACAGTTTCAGATATTTGTGTGACGGAGGTTGGGAAGATTACTATTGCCATGCTGTTCGAGTTGTCGCGTACATAATGTTTTAAAAACAGGTTCAAACCAGCCGGTTGTACCGGTTGAATCACTTGATACAGCCGGTTAAACCGTTTTTGTATCAAACCCGGTACGAATTAAAAACCGGATTTTAAAGCATTACGTTTACGGGGATGGCGTTTGAGGAAAAAGGTTCATAAGGGAAGTGATTAAACTGAAATACTTATGGATTAAATGTGATGCTTTTTCTTATTATAAATATAAATGTTTTCTGTATTCTAACATTTTTTTTGTTTTTGTGTTGATGAGATGCATATTTAACATCAACTTATCATCGCTTTCACTAGAATGATATACAAATTAATTACTGATTGTCACAATATTAAAATTGACATTGAAATAAAAATGAACCGTAAAGGTATGTTAATTATACTTCAAAATACTTTGTTAGGCCATTCATAACCCGGACATCTAAAGAGTGAAGAGGTCTGTTGACCGATGTAAATTATGTGATAGGTAATGTAGAGTGTAGGATCGTGAAACGACCTTAACGAGTCGATCAGAAGAGGTCTTAGACTGAATCAGAGGCGGAATTCATTGATTCAGTCTTTGTCTAGCTTGTATAACACTAGAATCACTATTAATTGTCTCTTGTATTGATCAGAATGCGATTACAGACACGGAGACACTTCGACAGCACTTCGGTGTCGGAAACAAGACTAACTACTCTGATTTCGCTTGAATGGCCTTTATACAGGCGAAGAGACTCCGCTTGAACATGTACATGTTCATTTCAAGCGGAATAACATTAGTAGCATTCAAGCGGAATCAGTTTGTTTAACTTCGAGCGGAATTAGAACATTTAGATTTCGCTTGAACATGACCTATTGTCATTTCAAGCAGAATCACCACTAATTTCCACTTTCTCGTTTTGCGTGCACTGATCTATAAGTTCTAATCTAAGACTCGAACGAAGATGAAGTCGACAGACAACTGCACCAACATAGAGTAGAGAAGTAGGGGGCATCGACACAGAGGAGAGAAGGGGGCTTTCGTAACCTCTGTCGCACAGTCAAAAAACATCTATACAATAATCTTTCTATAACATAGAATCATAAAATGACTTCACAATGCACTTCATCAATGCAAGTCTACTGCATTCAAAATTAACATCCCGCCGCAACGCGCGGGTTAACGTTAACTCGTTAAATACAAATATCAAATGAAACATTATTATTGGTTTAATCATATCTTCTCCTTTAAACCTTCCACTATATAGATAAATGACATACATCAAAATCACATAGTGTTACTACACCGAAGACTTGTAATTTGATATATGAATAATATCTCATGTCTCATTCGATAGTTCCATACACCAGTCTTGTAGTGCCGCCAGCAAAAATGAATGAGATATGTTTTTTGTTGTTCAAGATTGTAAATTCGTTTACAAGTGAGATTGGTTATCCCTCTATACTCAACTTGCTAAGCTGATATAATATCATCTGAGATGATTGTAAAATGAAGAACATCACTTAGTGGTAGGGCACTTCTGGTAAATAGCTTTATATATGTTACTCTAATCCATATTGTAGTTAATAGCGGCTAATCACAAGATTCAAATTTCAAATTCACGTTGACTAATTATTTATGGTTATTGTATAATTTTGTAAAGGAAATAATCATTCCTAATTGTGTGCTAGTCATCTTGTATTTATATGTATCTACTGTGAATGAAAAAGATATCTCTTTCAATTCTTTCATGGTATCAGCCAGGAAAGATTAACCCTAATTATTTC
Source organism: Helianthus annuus (assembly GCF_002127325.2). NCBI lineage: Eukaryota > Viridiplantae > Streptophyta > Magnoliopsida > Asterales > Asteraceae > Helianthus > Helianthus annuus. Next base: position 41,524,985 of record NC_035449.2, read on the forward strand.
TATCGCATCTTAATTCCCTCTTCCCTGTTATCTTCTTCCATGGCTGGCTCCTCCACACCAACCTCCACTGACCCAGCTACCACTCCCCTTCACACTCTTCTCCACCTTATCACTATCAAATTGTCATCTTCCAACTATCTCCTATGGAGAAATCAGATTCACCCAGTCCTTTCTTATCTTAACCTTCTCAGCCATATCGATGGCTCCACCACAACTCCACAGGAATCCATCACCACCGATGGTAAAACTACATCGAACCCTGATTATATCACATGGAAGGAGGCTGATCAGCGTGTCCTTCTTTTGCTTCACTCTACTCTAACCGAGGAAGCTATGTCCGAGGCACTCGGTCACAACTCTGCTTATCAGGTTTGGCGCGCCCTTGAACACGCCTACAGTCATCGGTCTACTGAGCGTATGCATACGCTCCGTGATTCGCTTCGAGTCCTTCAAAAAGGTACTTCTTCAGTTTCGGATTATGGCCGAAAGTTTAAACACTTGTGTGACCAGTTAGCAGCAATAGGTCATCCAGTTTCGGAGGAGGACAAGCGACATTGGTTTCTATGCGGGCTTGGTGCCTCTTTTGAAACGTTCTCAACTGCTCAGAGAATGGTTAACCCGTCTCCACCCTTCCGTGATACTTTGGACCAAGCCGAAAATCACGAAATATTTCTCCAGACTCTCAATACTCAGGCCACACCCCAAGCTGCCTTCACTGCTCAATCTGGACGTTTTTCTAACAAATCGTCACGTGACCAGTCTTCACGTGGAAGGTTTCGTGGGTCCTCTTCTTCGAATCGTGGTCGTTCTACTAACAATAGGCGACCACCACACTGCCAATTGTGCAGAAAAGATGGTCACTACGCGAGCTCTTGTCCAAATCTTGCTTCTTACGCTCAAAAGGCCACCCCGCTAGATGCTCACCTTGCTCAAGCGTTTAATGCTCAATGCAACGTTAACCCGGATTGGACAGCCGACTCCGGCGCCACAACACATATGCTTCGTTCAACTGATGCTCTTGATGAAGCGCATAACAACACTGGTAACACATTTGTCACCTTCGGTAATGGTCAATCATTACCGGTTTCTCAAATCGGCAACTCTAAACTCAATAATATACCATTAAAAAATGTTCTTGTGGTACCAAACATCACACGAAATCTGCTTTCAATTAGTCGGTTGACAAATGATGCTCCTGTTGATGTTTTGTTTTCTAATAGTTTCTTTCAAATTCAGGACCGAAAAACGGCGGCGGTCCTTGCTAGAGGCACATGTGAAAATGGATTTTACGTGCTCTCACAAAGCCACAAGTCTCTCGTTGCTGCCCTTGCTGTTCCTTCTCTTCGTGCTTCTTTTGATAAATGGCATAGCCGTTTAGGCCATGTCTCGTTTGATGTTATTTCTATTTTAAATAAACTTGGACAAGTGTGTGTTACGTCCTTATTACCCAAACCGGGCTTATGTTCTTCGTGCCAACTTTCTAAGGCTAAACGTTTACCTTTTGTTGAAAATAATAAACGATCCTCACGTGTGTTGGATTTAGTTCATTGTGATCTTTGGGGTCCTTCACCCATACCCTCTACGGATGGATATTTATATTATGTTGTTTTCGTAGATGATTTCTCCCGTTTCACTTGGCTTTACCCGTTAAAATTCAAATCGGACTTTTACAACATACTCATCACTTTTTTAAACTTCGTTCAAAATCAATTTGAATGCAAAGTTAAAAGTTTCCAAAGTGATGGCGGTACCGAGTTCACTAATAATCGGGTACAAAACCTTTTTCAACAACATGGCATTTTCCATCGCCTATCATGCCCGCACACGCCTCAACAAAACGGTCGTGCCGAACGAAAACACCGTCACATCACCGAGACAGGTTTAGCCATGATGTTTAATGCGCATGCTCCGGCTCAATTTTGGCTTGATGCCTTCACTTCCGCCACCTACATCATCAATCGTCTACCGACTCCCATTCTACAAAACAAATCACCGTTCGAAATGTTGTTTCATCATCCTCCATCATACTCTAATTTTCGTGTATTTGGTTGTCGCGTATTTCCATATTTACGGGATTACACCAAACACAAACTCCTTCCTCGGAGTGCACCTTGCATTTTCATAGGATATAGTCCAAAATACAAGGGCTATCGATGTCTTGATCCAATCACATCTCGTATTTACATGACACGGCATGCAAAGTTTGACGAAGAAAATTTTCCTTTTTCAGGTCATGTATCTACTGTTGATATTGAAAAACTTCTTGTTTCTAACTTTGTTGAAACAATTCCATCTACTGGTTCCCAACCATCACACCAACCTACCCCAAAAAACAACTCCTCCACACATAATTCTCCACATCGATGTACCCTTTGCCCACTTCATGACATTAGCCTACCTCCCTTAGCCCAATCAACTCCTTCCCCTCCTAGCCCAATCACCATTGCAAGCCCAATTTCATCCACTCCTCAAAGCCCTACACATCCTACACCACATTCATCAGCCAACACCTCTCAACAACCTAACACCTCACAACACTCTCACGGCCCCACATCTAATTCTAATCCCACTCATTCCCATGTCTCTACATCAAACCAAAACACTCAGCCTCCATCAACTACTTCTACCCACCCCATGCATACTCGTTCCAAATCAGGAATATTCAAGCCAAAACACTTTGCCAACTTTACTGACTTTTCTACAAACCAACTCCATCATGCGTTGTTCACGTCACATGTTCCTAAAGGCATAAAAACAGCTTCAAAAAATTCACATTGGGTCTCCGCTATGAAAGATGAACTCACAGCCCTTCGTAACAATGACACATGGGATCTTGTTCAACGCCCGACAAACTCCAATGTCGTTGGTTCGAAGTGGATCTATCGCATTAAATACAAAGCTGATGGCTCGCTTGATCGTTACAAAGCTCGTTTAGTGGCTCAAGGTTTCACACAAGTTCCGGGTCTCGATTTCTCTCATACGTTTAGCCCTGTCGTCAAGGCTTCAACGATTCGAGTAGTTCTCAGTCTTGCTACTATTTATAGGTGGCCACTTCGCCAACTTGACGTCAACAACGCTTTTCTAAACGGCCACCTAACTGAGACAGTTTACATGGAACAACCACCGGGCTTCATCGACTCAAAATTTCCGAATCACGTGTGTCGTCTCAAACGTGCTCTTTATGGACTCAAGCAGGCACCACGAGCTTGGTTTCAAAGGTTGAGTGCTTTCCTTATCACCCTTGGTTTTCAATGTAGCCGGGCCGATCCATCTCTTTTTGTTTACAAAACCGACAAGGCATTGATTTATCTACTCGTTTATGTAGATGATATCATTCTCACAGGAAATAATCAAGATGTTATCAAAAACTTCACTGAATGCTTACACAAAGAGTTCAAAATCAAGGATTTGGGAATGCTAAACTACTTTCTGGGTCTTGAAGTCATTTCAAACTCATCCGGACTCTTCCTTAGTCAAGCGAAATATGCCTATGATATCCTTTCACGTGCGGGTCTTTTGGATGCAAAACCGGTTGGAACACCTTTGAATACCACTGACACATTTGTCTCATCGGGAACACCATTTCATGATCCCACAATGTATCGCTCTCTAGTCGGTGCTCTCCAATACCTCACAATCACACGGCCGGACCTATCATACGCGGTAAACCAAGCTAGTCAATTTCTACAAAACCCGACCACCGCGCATTTTCAACTTGTTAAAAGAATTCTCCGCTACGTCAAAGGTACTCTATCATACGGTTTAACATTTGATCGCCCGATTAAAACCTCTCTTGTTGGTTATTCGGATGCCGATTGGGCTCGTTGTATCGAGACCAGACGCTCAACGTATGGGTATTCCATTTATTTAGGAGGAAACTTGGTTTCTTGGAGTGCCAAGAAACAACCAACCGTTGCACGGTCTAGTTGCGAGTCTGAATATCGAGCCATGGCAAACACCGCAGCTGAGATTATTTGGTTAACTCACCTTCTAAGGGAACTACATGCTCTTCCGCCAGACCGACCGACTCTTTTATGCGACAATAAGAGTGCATTATTTTTAAGTCAAAATCCGGTCTCCCATAAACGAGCCAAGCACATTGATATTGATTATCATTTTATTCGAGAATTGGTGTCCGCGGGTCGATTACACACAAAATTTGTGCCAACCACGCTCCAGGTAGCGGATATATTCACCAAAAGCTTACCACGACCACTGTTTGAACGATTCCGTACCAAGCTTCGAGTTGGACCCCTACCTGTTCGCTTGAAGGAGGGTAATAGCGGCTAATCACAAGATTCAAATTTCAAATTCACGTTGACTAATTATTTATGGTTATTGTATAATTTTGTAAAGGAAATAATCATTCCTAATTGTGTGCTAGTCATCTTGTATTTATATGTATCTACTGTGAATGAAAAAGATATCTCTTTCAATTCTTTCAGTAGTTATCCTAAAACTATTAACCTTATCCACATTTCTTTCAATAGTTTGACATTTCCATCACTAGATCATTCACTGCATGCATGAGTAACGATCCACATAAAACTATTGTTCTTGTGATTCCTTACATGCCCGAAATTGTTCCGATGATTTCTTCTTGCGATATACACTTATGTTCTCTCTCAGTGGACCTATATGCACTCACAATATCGAGTGCACGTTTCGTTTTGAAGTAGTTTTTGCTAATTAGGTTTTTAGGCATGTAAACAAATAGAATGTTCAGTGAATGAACACGAACAAACTTTTTATTTAATATGTAAACAAAAGTTCGTTAATATTCGTTTATTTAATATGCAAACGAACACCTTTGTTCATTTAGTTAAACAAACGAACATCAACACATGTATCGTTCGTTTATTTATGTTCGTAGACGTTCGTTTAAGTTTGTTCATATATATCCGTGAACATTTGTTCATTCATGTTCATTAATTTATGTTGTGTGTTTACGTTCATTCATGAATATATTCATTTAAGACTCTTAGACCCATTACAACAAGGTATTTTTTTTTCTAAAAAAGTGTTGGTACACTGAAAGGTGATTTGAAAATTATTTATCAAAATCAGTGTTTTTATTTATTTCTTTTTTTAGTCAAAAAAAACAAAAAAGCCTGTCCTTTCAATCAACCCCTTTCTCAAGAGATGTTCGATCCACTTTCTTTGTTGATTCTCCAACTGGCTTTCACTCGGTTCAAAAGTTCAATCACGGGTTCGATCACTTTTGTTTCTTCAATCAGTTACATTTCTATTGTGTGTTAATTCACAGCCATCAATACACATAGTGGGAGTGCGTGAATCAAGTTCATGCGTCAACCATGCTCATTAGAGTAGACTTTGGGTCAGTTTGAGTATTCCATGTTTTTCTTTCATGTAGTGGGTACATTTTCCTTTTAATTAGCCAGTAGTGATTGGTGGTTTATTAGCCCGTTAAAGTTTGTTTCCCGTAGGAATGAAATGAGTAAATTATACTTAATCTCCAAGTTATCCTCTCCATTATTCTTTTGGTTTCCCTCAATCCGATTAGGTCTACATCAATTTCTTAACATATTTGATTTTTGTTGTTTGTCGTTCTTCAATATTGCTCAACGATTCAGGTCCGATTTTTCTTAAGCATTATTGTTTTATGTCATTCTTTTTTTTGTTGATCAAACCTAATAAGAAACTAGAAATCATAATCATTAAGCATAATGGGACTTAAATCGTTGAGCAAAATCAAAGAATGACCAACAAGAATCAAAAATCGGTCAACAAAACCAATAAATAAAAAAAAACAAAAATACCCTATTTTGGTAACTATTTTTCACCAATAATCTTTATGAGAAAAAAAAACTCCATTACAATTCAGTATAGTTCATGAAATTAAAATATCACCATTACAATTTTGTCTAGTTTTACTATTTTATTATTAGGCCCAAGACATTGTTCTCTACTTTTGATTGGTGTTAGCTCACCTATGTTCGTTTGTTTACGTTCGTGAACCGTTCATGTATATTATTAATGAACAAAGTAACATAAACGAACATGAAAAAGAACCCGTTCTTTTAGGTTCGTGTTGGTCATTTGTTCATTATTAGTTAAACGAATAAACACTCAGTTCATGTTTTTTTACAAGCCTTTTATTTTGTTCGAAAACTATTCTCTTAAAAAAATTATTTCAAGGCAAACTTGTTTTTTCTTAACTAGCAACCGCTTGTAGCTTGCTAAATGAAATTAGACCAGTTCATACAAAATCACTTCATTTAATTCCATTCCACAATGTTCGTAGTTTTGCAAAAATCCTTATCACCGTAAGATTAAAATTGTACAATCAAGTTTGATATAAATCTAGTTACGATCTAATGTATGTAATTAATACTAATACATTCCAGTACGCATTTATGAACTAAACTGTATCTCTATCAAACACGTTAGAACAAAAATAAATGTTTGCACAAGATACTAAAATCCAAACTGTTGAACTAGATTAAGTTAATTTTCTTTTGTAACATGGTGTTAAGATTTAATATTATACAAAAGTCTTATGAAAAATCCAATACAACTTTGTACGACCAACCTGTTTTTAATAATTTGTTTATAATCTCAAATGAAATTTGGTTTCAAGACTCTCAACATACTCTCAACTAAAAGGTTATCAACGACGTTCAAGTTTCACTTTTCTTATATTAAGTTACGTCCGGTAACATATGGACGTTATTTTTTCCATGGTTATACACTATTTTCTGTTGCTATACCGAGTTTCGGTACGTATTGATACCTTAATAAAAATGTATCAGTACAACTAAATTCTTGCCGCAACGCTGGAGTAAACATACTAGTTACTATACAAATATGAACTGCATATTACATAAATGTAAAGAATTTAAATCACTATTAGTAGCTTTAAGAATCAAACAAAAATGATCGATGCCCATATTGTGTGTGTCATAGATGAACTAGCAAAGTTCGAGATTTCATTACATCAGTTACAGCTTATGTCAGAATGGACTGCAACCGGTCAGTCAGACCATTTTTTGTGAACAAATGCAAACTCGAGAGTTTTGGTCTGACATTTGTGTTTGCATGTCATCATTGCACAAGTTCAACGTTTAAGGTCATCTCGTATGTAGGAGTCGAATTAAAATACAAGTAATGAATTTACCAACCATATTTGCTTCTTATCATAAATCATGTCAAGGTCTTTTAGCATTCTTTTTTTATTTTTGAACGCTAAATTTAGATCACTGACGGGTCACTGGAGTATCATTGTACTACCAGCGAAACCACTCAATCATATCCATCTCCACTAGGTAATAATGTCTATACACCAATTCAAGAGAAAACCAAATAAATATGAGAAAACCTCCCTTGTGGGAATCGAACCCAGAAGGCCAGAACCTAACGGTCCCGATATCAAACTCACTATTTTGAATATCCATATCTCATTCACCATTTTCATGTTAGGCATATTTTTGCTTGTTACGAGGCTCCCGTTAGGAGAACGCACACACATAAATTATTAATTATATACCTTGGTATATAAATATTACTAATTTAGAACTCCGTGTATTTCACGGGTTGAATATATATAATTTATATAGTAAGTATAAGTTAGTTACATCTTTAATAAAAACCCATGTATCACTAACTTTCACCAATTGACCGGTATCACTTCCACCTTTCAATTTGTACCACACCAATCCTAACTTTTAACTTATTTTCCTCTGTCACTCACAAACTAACTGAATGCTAACCTAGTTAGTTTTGTGATATGACATTTTTGATGACGTGGCGGATGATGTGCAACTGGCATGGTAATTTTCATGACGCGTCGGCTGATGTGACAGCTGACATGGCAAGTTTGATGACGTGGCAGGTGATGTGGCTACTGACGTGGCTGCTGACATCAGCTAACTAGGTTAGGATTAAGTTAGTTTGGGAGTGCCAGAGGAAAATAAGTTGAATGTTGAGAGTGGTATGATACAAATCGAAAGTTGGGAGTGATATCGGCCAGTTGATTAAAGTTAGAGTTATTTAAATCCAATATCCCTAAATAAATACAATGTAATCTCATAATAGATACAGGTATCAAGATATGTCTTAAAAATGAATTTTGATGTACTATTTATTTATTATAACATGTTACTTTGTTTTTTTATTATTAGGTAAAAAACTTATGTATTATACGGTTTATAACAATTTACAATGTATTTTTTATTATTAGGTTAAAATCTTGTATTCACAGGGTTGGATCAAAGGTGAAAATATAAGAGATAAGCAGAAAAAATAAAAGGTTATTAATAAGAAAAAAAAAGAAATAGTTAGGAAAAGAAATTTTAAATAAATGCTAGAAATTATGATTTAATAATATTATTTTATATGAGAGAGAAGTTGTCACATCCTGATTTCCTGGTGGGCCCGGGCTTGGGGTTTATACGTGACGATCGATATAGATATTCACATTTAGCACAGCGTAAGTCTAGGGATTATAAAATAATTATTACAAAGTACAAGTGTCCGAAAGTTCAAAATAATATACAGACGGAAAGTGTACTAAAGAACCATAGGCGGATCGGAAATTACAAAAAATGAACATTTAGACTACTAGGCTTTGCGTGGAGTCGCAAATTCCAAAATGCAATTACCAAGCAGCTTCAGCCTATTCCGTACTTGCTAACCTGCGCTTAGTCTTTTGAAAATATGTCAGTTTTCACTGATAATTACAATTAACCGACACGTTTTGAAAATCCTTTCAAAACCATTTTATACCATTTGATATATCATTTTCATAAATAACTTGGGACAAACTATATCTCTTGTTACCAGTATTACATGCTTGTCAATACATATGGGGCCCGGAACTAAACGCCGATACATGATTAACCGACATGCCACTTTTTAATAAAAAAATATAATATAGCATAATAGCTTCTGTTAGGTGCAGACCTGGGCAATTCTGACCCAAACTAATATATCTGGGTCATTTTGGGTCTTTTCTAAATTCCATTGGGTCAATTTGGGTTTCCTCTTAGTGATTAGCGGGTCCAGTTGGGTCACCTCATAAACTTTAAAATGTTTTTACGGGTCAGCTGGGTTTGGGATCTAAAGAGAAACGGGTTGAACGAGTTGTAATAAAAAAGAGGCGGGTTAAGTTTCTAGGGTTTTCTTCAAACGACTACGACATACAACATACGACATAGACGTTCCTCCAGTCCTCCGCCATCTCCGCCGTCTCCTCCGCCACAAACCCACCCATCAGATCTTTGATTTTCATCGGCAATCACTTTATAACAGTCCGATTAAGAAGAAATTTCACTTCTGGCGAAAGTTGCAGGTAATCTTTGACTTCCGATTTATACGATGTAAGGGGTGGGGGATTTGCTCGTTTTTAATGTTTATGTGAAGAAATTTATACCACAAAAATTATAATACACACCGGCAACAAAATTCTTAATGAAGAAATTTAGGTGTTTGAAATATAGGAAAGATGAGTAAGATAAATTCTGTTGTGCTTTCGTCAAAAGAAATTTTTGTGTTTAATGTTTTTAATGTGCTTTCCACTAGTAATCAAATAAGTGTTAATAATTCAGCTTTTTTATTTGTGTACGTGAAGAAATTTAGGTGTTTGATGTTGTGCTTTCATGGGGGTACAACTGTTTATGCTTAGGTTACAACTAGGAGGTTCTCATGTGTGAATGTGGGTAATAAAGGAAGATAAATTCTGATTTATAACTGATGACATTAATTGATTTTGAATGTTTTTGAAAACAGTATGATTTGAATAATATGCTTTAAGATGTAATAGAGATGGTTTATAAACGCTTATGTTTATCTCAGTTGATCAGATTTTAAGACTTATTTGATTATTATTTTGAAAGGTATGTCAAACAACTCGGAATTTGGACAACATAGTGTAGAAGGGGAACATGAAGATGAAGGCAATTCATATAGTTCGGGTAAACATCGTTCTTATGTTTGGGACTATTTTAACCCATTACCGGTTGCACCAAATGGGGACAAAAAAGCAAAATGCAGTGCTTGCGGACAGGTGTATGTTACAAATGCAAGCTCGGGAACATCTAACTTAAGACGACATATCCCTAAGTGTTTTGATATTGATGAGCCTGGTCCGGCGAAAAAACAAAGACGCGCCCCTTTAGATCAAGCGATGTACATGGAGATGTTGGCAATTTCAATTATCAAACATAACTACCCTTTCAGCTATGTTGAACATGAGGAAACAAGAAAGTTGCACAAATTTCTACACGGTGATGTGAAATTCATAACAAGAAATACTGCAAAGGCGGATGTCTTAAAAATATACGAGCGAGAGAAGATGATTATTAAAGACAAGTTAGAAAAGGTAACCGGTAGGATATGCTTGACTTCTGATTTATGGAGTTCGGTCACGACAGATGGATTTATGGCATTAACAGCTCATTATGTTGATGAGAACTGGAATCTAAGGAAAAAAGTGATAAACTTTAGAGTTATACCCCCTCCACACAGTGGTTCCATTTTAGCAGAGCACTTGATCAATTTTTTAGCAGATTGGAGCATTGAGAAAAAAGTTTTTACCATCACACTAAACGATGCAAAATACAATGACATATTAGTATATCGTTTGAAAGATCATTTGCGTTTGAATAACGCATTAGTGTGTGATGGAGATTTTACTCATGTGCGTTGTTCAGCGCACGTGTTAAATCTTATCGTTCAAGCCGGATTGAAAGCAATTGAAGGGGCCATTGAAAAGGTTCGAGAGTCGGTGAAATATGTGAGAGCAAGTGCTGCTAGGAAGTATAAGTTTGCGGAATGCATACAAATACTTTCACTACAGTGTGGGAAGCATGTTCGTCAAGATATTGTAACGAGATGGAACTCTACATATCTTATGCTTGATTGTGCATTAGCTTATCAACGGGCTTATACTCGGTTAGCTTTAGTTGATTCAGTTTTTAAAACTTCTCCGTCAGAAGAGGAATGGGCAAGGGTGGAAATAATAACACGACTTTTGAAGCCTTTTTATGAAATCACAACTTTGTTTTCTGGAAGCTCCTATCCTACCTCGAACTTATATTTTCATCACGTATGGAGAATTCAGTTGTATATTGAAGAGGAGATGTGCAATGCGGATCAAGTTATTAGTGACATGGCGAAAGACATGAAATTTGATAAATATTGGAAAAATTATTCCATGATTTTGTCTTTTGCGGTTATTCTAGATCCTCGGTACAAGGTTAAGCTTGTTGAATATTGTTTTTCAAAGCTTAACATGACATTTGAAGAGCGTGAAATGAAATTGAAGTGTATTGTGGATGGTATGCATAAGCTATATGATACGGAGTATAATATTCAATCGAAGACAATGCATGATTCTTTAATACCCGAGAGTATAAATGTTGGTGGCAATACGCTCGATGAGATGGATGGGTTCGATACATTTCAAAGCCAATTCAAAGTTGTTGATAATGAAAAGTCACAGTTGACATTGTATTTGGAGGAACAGAACGTTGATAGAAAAGTAGAACTTGATGTTTTACAATATTTGAAGGAGAATCAAGTAAGGTATCCAAAACTGGCTATAATGGCTCGCGATATATTGAGCATCCCGATTACTACTGTTGCTTCCGAATCATCTTTCAGTATCGGAGGTCGGGTGCTAAGTAAGTATCGAACTTCATTGTTATCATCAAATGTTGAAGCATTGCTATGCACACGTGATTGGTTATTTGATTTAAAAGGTATTAAAGTTCATTCTCTTTGCAACTTAATTTGTATAATTATAAATTATTTAATAATTCAACTTTCATTTTTTTACGTGTTCAGATGAAAACGAGAACGAAATGGATGAAGATCTTGTTGAAGACATTGAAGCATTGATTCCAACTTTTGGGAACTTTTAGGTAATTAATTTAGACAATGTTAAAACAATTTATTATATATATTTACGATAAATTTGACCCGTTATAACACAAGGATTTTAAAGGAAGCATCCGTGAAGAAACACAATTCGTCAAGACGTTTTGTATGTTATTGAATCAGATCTTTTGTAAGTGCAAGGAACCGAACTAGATCTTTTGTAATTTTCAGTTTACTCAATGCAACTTTAGTTTTATGGTTCTGGTTAGATTTTTTGCAACTTTAGTAATTTGTAACCAGACTTCTATGATTATTATCTTTATTTTTATGGTTCTGGTTTGGTTATTATCTTTAGTTTTATGATTCTGGTCCCATTGAGCAAGTGAGAATGCATTTTTAACGTTCTAAACAACATTACCTTACAATTCAACCTTGCCCATCTTGCCAATTTTAAAAATGATTTTATAGAGTTGCAATATTTGTTTTATGTGTGATAAATTAGCAGTGAAAGAAACAAGCTGAGTTTGAGAAAAAGGCATATCATAGCATGTGTTAAGCTTGCCCATCTTGAACTCTCTAAGGTACCACTATTTTATACACTATCAATAATTCATCGTTTATTCGTTTTCTTCAATCTATATCCATGATTCAGGGTCAGATTCCGTAATCTCACAACATAAAAACTGTTTCAAGATTTGGCTCCACTACTGTGGAACTCTTTTGGTACCATTGCAGCTCTATTACAGGTACTTTATGTGTGCCGTAGATGTTTACGGATTTGTCGTGTGTCTGTCTCACAATACCTCATAAATATGTGTCTTCGTATGCGGTCGGTAGTTGTGCCATGTTTTTTCTTTATTTTTTTTATTTTTTAAGAAAGAAAACAATTATGTTGTATTATGATTTAAGAGAATTGCAGTAAATAAGCAAATGGTTGAAAGGAAGACGATTGTAATGTAAATTTGATCGAAATCTTGTTGAAGCCGACATGACTTTTAGCAATAGTTACCACTTCTAGTCTTCAGCCAATACAAAATTTGTTTTTGCTGTTGTGATGAAATTATAAAAAAAAATGTTTTTAATATTCAATAAGCTTCAGAAAAAAAAAACCTGACCCGATCCGACCCGAAACCCGTTCTGACCCGGACCCATTTCGACCCGAACCAAAACAACCCTTTTTTATAATTGACCCGTTTTGACCCATGACCCGACCCGATCCGACCCGTTTGCCAGGTCTAGTTAGGTGTATGCTTAAACCTCGCGCTTAAGTCGTCGCCACTTGCAATTAAGTGACCGTGGATATCAAGGACATGGTCGCATTAACCCCCAATGTTTAAGTTATCAAGCATAACGGATTAAAACGGGTTATTTGGATTTTGGACCTCATTCATCATTGATCCCATACCTGACCAAGCGGTAATATTTTACTGTATCCCAAGCACGTATAGGGAAAATAGATTAAGAGTATTTACCTGAGCTTACCTTTACAATCCAAAGATATATTAAGCACAACCGTTATATCAAAATAACTAATACATGCACAATTTACTGGAGGCTCCTAGTCTGGAATGGACGGAACTATTATCTGTTAGAACGTTAACTGTAACACCCCCAAAATACCACCTGCGGAAACCCCCGCGAGGCGTGTTACACATCAGAGTCTGAGCCACCAATCACATTGAACCAATAGAAAATACTTAATAAAACATGTTATCAATTCAATAATGTCGAGTAGCGGAAGCATATAATAAATTGTTTTGTAATCGTTTCATAATAACTTAAAACCAAAGTGTCAATACTAGTAATCTCATAGCTTCGATCCATGATAACTCCAGCACTCCCAGATAGCAAGTCCACGCTTCACAGTTAACGACCTACAAGCATGCAACAAGTGTGTCAGACTACGCTGGTGAGTTCAAGGTGTTGCTTACGTGGGAAGTTACCAGATATTAGTTAAGTCAACTCGTTGTATGTTTCTGATATCGTTGTTAATTCGTTCGTTGTACCGTATGCAGCGTCAATGATGGGAATGCCTAACTCCAATGCCCTACAGGCATTGGTAAAGTCAAGGTATCAAACAACCTTGACAAACTGTAGGAGGTCTTATATCCGCGTTACAAGTTGTCCCAGTAATTAGTTCACGCCCGTCCTTACGGCCCGGTGTGAGGGTGCCAAACCTAATAGCGCTATCAACTAATTACCCCATTGCCTTACAGGCAATCCGGTAAATGATTGTTTCTATGTTTCAGTTGTTTACCCCAAGTTTCCCTTCCAAATGTTTACCCGTTGTCCCAAACCACCGGGACGCATGCTTGAGAAAATGCAATGAACTCACCTGGGGTTGCTCGGTATGATTCACACAGTTCAATTAAGTTAATAAGCAATCAACCACGTCCTACCAAAGTTATCATACCAATCAGTTTCGTATTCAAGTACTGCACGTAGGTTCTACACGTATTGTAACAAGTGGTACAAGCATCGACGTAAACAGTCACGTAAACAAGCATCACGTAAACAGACAGTGTCCAAGTGTTCAGCCCAATCTGTTGGGCTTGGATTCGTGCAGGCCCAACAACAGCATGTATGGTCTCGAGTCGCAACAAAGAAAGGTCCCGAGTCACAACCAGCGATCTCGAGTCGCAACCAAAGGCGGTTACGAGTCGCAACGGGACTCGCAACTGTGGTCTCGGCTTGTCATGGTCCGGTTACGAGTCGCAACAGGACTCGCAACCGTGGTTTCGGTTCATGCTGTTCGTGTCGGTGTGTGTGTTGGTTTCGACTCGTAACCGTGTGTGGTTTCGAGTCGCAATGGGAGATCCCGACTCGCAACCTCCTGTCGTAACCGGATGTGTAACTGATTTCCTGATTTACAGCTCATAATTTCCGTAACTGATTATGCACACTTTTGGCAATTCAATTAGAATCAATTAACAGTTTTGTTTATCATCAAAACGGATCAAACAGCAGTTTCTAAACAGAATCATGTATGTTCATATTGTTATTAAAACCGGAAATCCCAAAATCACTTAATCATGAACACCCATACATCATACAACATGTAATCGGATTAAACTCTAAAATCTGACCCTATTATGAACCGTATTATATGAACACAAATAATCATAACACATAATCAACCGGTATCAAAATCACCGAACCATATGAACACAAACAATCTAATTCCAATATCAAAGTCACAACCGATAAGCATGTTCTCGGGTAACAATCACCATTCAACAACGATAATTAAACTAACAGTAAACATATCGATTACTAACCGAACTAGAGAAGGGACAAGAATGATCCTCGGTTGTAGGGTGTGGGTGTGTCGCCGGGTTCCAAGTAGCCGAGAGGGAGAGAGAGTTCTTTAGGGTTGGTGTGTGTTTGTGTTGTTGTAACAATGAGAGAACAAAACTCTCCCCTAAGTGTTTACATGTTTAAGAAAGGTGGGCCGACCCCCACTTGGGCCGTCCCCACGGTTTCGAGTCCAACCACATGGACCGAATGAGTTGTGTAGGCAAGTGGGTTGGAGTTTGGTCCGTTTATATCCGATGCACAATGTCACAAAAATCATAATCACATAACATTCAAGTTCACACAATCAGTTCAAATATTCACATAAGGTTCAAGCGAGTCATACTAGGTTAGGTTCAAAATACGAGTTGTCACAGTATCCCCAACTAAAAGGAAATTTCGTCCCGAAATTTGGTACGCACTCACTAACGTAAGCTATACAAGTTAAAGCTAGGTAGGTTACATCGTTTGCTGGTTTTCCTGGGGTGTCACATCCTCCCCAACTTGAATGGGAATTTCGTCCCGAAATTCGCTAGTTGCCTCAACACTAGGTTCACTAGGTTCTGCCTGATCTGGGGGGAACAAATGTGGATACTTAAGTTTCATCTGGTCCTCGCGTTCCCACGTGAACTCTGGACCCCGTCTCGAGTTCCAACGAACTCTGACAATCGGTATGCGGCTGTGCTTACGAACTTTGACTTCCCGATCCATAATTTCAATTGGTTCTTCGACAAACTGCAATTTGTCGTCTATCTTTAGCTCTTGGAATGGTACTACTAGGGTTTCGTCAACCAAACACTTCTTTAGCTGTGATACGTGAAATACATCATGGACATTACCCAACTCAGCAGGTAATTCCAACCTGTAGGCCACCTTTCCAATCCGTTCTAAAATTTTGAATGGTCCCACATAACGAGGGTTTAATTTGCCGCGTTTCCCAAAACGCACCACGCCCTTCCAGGGTGAAACCTTTAACATAACGCGGTCATTAACTTCGAATTCCAGCGGTTTACTACGCTTGTCAGCGTAGCTTTTCTGACGATCGCGAGCTGCGGCCATACGGTTTCTGATCTGCACGATGCTTTCTGATGCTTCAAGAACAAATTCAGGTCCTGTGATCTGGCTGTCACCCACCTCATGCCAACAGAGAGGTGAACGACATTTCCGTCCGTACAGTGCTTCGAACGGAGCTGCCTTAATGCTTGAATGGTAGCTGTTGTTGTAGGAGAATTCTATCAACGGTAGGTGTTTCTCCCATCCTTTTCCAAAGTCGAGTACGCATGCCCGAAGCATATCTTCAAGTGTTTGGATGGTGCGCTCGCTTTGACCATCCATCTGCGGGTGATAAGCGGTACTCATGTCAAGTTGGGACCCAAACGATTTATGCATAGACTGCCATAACTCTGAAGTGAAACGCGGATCACGGTCTGAGATGATGGAAGTTGGCACCCCATGCCTAGAAACCACTTCCTTGAGATACACTGCTGCCAGCTGAGAAAACTTGTCCGTTTCCTTGATTGCTAGGAAGTGTGCTGATTTCGTGAGGCGATCAACAATCACCCAAATAGTGTCATTCCCAGCCTGAGTTCTTGGTAGTCCTGTCACGAAATCCATAGCGATCTGTTCCCACTTCCATGTGGGTATCTCTGGTTGCTGCAGTAACCCTGAGGGCTTTTGATGTTCTGCTTTGACTTTAGCACAAGTCAAACATTTGCTGACGTAGGTTGCTATATGAGCCTTCATGCTGGGCCACCAGTAGGTAGTTTTCAGGTCATGGTACATCTTATCTGATCCAGGATGTACAGAGTAACGTGATTTGTGTGCCTCTTCCATCACAAGTTCCCGTAAGTTGCCAAAAAGTGGGACCCAAATGCGTCCAGTTACGTAGTAAGCGCCGTCTCCCTTTTGTTCTAGCCGTTGTCTCGAGCCGCGTAAAGCTTCAGCTCGAACATTCTCTGGTTTCAACGCTTCCAACTGAGCGTCTCGTATCTGGGAAGGGAGATTGGACTGAATCGTTAGTTGTAATGCTCGCACACGCCTAGGTGCATTATCCTTTCTGCTGAGGGCGTCAGCTACAACGTTCGCCTTGCCCGGATGATACTTGATGGCACATTCATAGTCGTTCAATAATTCCACCCATCGTCGTTGTCGCATATTCAACTCTTTCTGGTCGAAGATGTGCTGGAGACTTCTATGGTCGGTGTAGATGGTGCATTTGGTACCGTACAGATAGTGCCTCCAAATCTTCAACGCAAACACTACCGCTCCTAACTCCAAGTCGTGTGTCGTGTAGTTCTTCTCGTGCACCTTTAGCTGACGAGAAGCATAAGCTATTACCTTCTCGCGTTGCATCAACACGCAACCGAGACCCTGAATCGAAGCATCACAATATACCACAAAATCTTCGGTGCCCTCTGGTAAAGACAAGATCGGTGCACTGCAAAGTTTCTGTTTTAACAACTGGAAGGCCTCTTCCTGCTTCGTTCCCCACGAGTACGCCGTGTGCTTCTGTGTCAGTGAGGTGAGAGGTTGCGCGATTTTCGAGAAGTCTTTAATGAACCTTCGATAATATCCAGCGAGACCAAGAAATTGACGCACCTCAGACGGAGTCTTTGGTGCCGCCCAATTCTTAACTGCATCCACCTTCGCAGGGTCCACATGTATCCCTTTCTCGTTAACAACGTGCCCAAGGAAATGCACTTCCCGAATCCAAAAGTCGCACTTAGAAAACTTTGCATACAGTTGTTCCCTTCTCAAGAGTTCCAGGATGAGACGTAGGTGACGCTCGTGATCTTCCTTGTTCTTGGAATAGACTAAGATGTCGTCAATAAACACTATAACAAACTCGTCGAGATATGGCTTGCACACGCGGTTCATGAGATCCATAAAAACTGCTGGTGCATTGGTCAATCCAAACGGCATGACCAAAAACTCATAGTGCCCGTAGCGCGTTCGAAAGGCGGTCTTGGGAACATCCTCTTCCCTAACCCTTACCTGGTGATAACCCGACCTTAAGTCGATCTTTGAATAGAAACTCGACCCTTGCAACTGGTCGAACAAGTCGTCGATACGTGGTAACGGATAGCGGTTCTTAATGGTCACCTTGTTGAGCTCTCGATAGTCGATACACATACGGAATGACCCGTCTTTCTTCTTTACGAACAAAACTGGGGCTCCCCAAGGCGAAGAACTGGGTCGAATAAAGCCCCTGTCCAACAACTCCTGCAGTTGATTAGACAGTTCCTGTAACTCTCCTGGTGCTAACCGGTAAGGAGCTCGAGCAATTGGAGCTGCTCCCGGTGCAAGATCAATCTGAAATTCTACTTGACGGTGAGGAGGTAACCCTGGTAGCTCCTCTGGAAATACATCAGCGAATTCTCGCACCACTGGTAGATCCTCAATCTTACTCTCTTCAGACTGAGCGTTGGTAACTAGTGCTAACAGTGCAGGATACCCCTTTTGTAGATACTGTTGTGCACGCATGGCCGTGATAATCCCGACCATCGTCCCACTACGATGTCCTTGAACTAACAGTGACTCTCCATCAGGGAGAGGGATACGCACGATCTTCTCTTTACACAAAATTTCGGCTTGGTGCTTGGACAACCAATCCATGCCTACCACTATGTCGAAACTACCGAGCGTAACGGGAAGGAGGTCAATATCAAACACCTGACCCACGAGATCTAGTTTGCATCCAAAAAGGACATTTGAGGCTTCTATCGTCTTACCATCTGCTAGTTCCACTACTTGTCTAACTTCTAAGGGTGTTGGGGTTACCCCTAATCGTTGACTAAACTCTAGGGACACGTAACTCCAATCGGCACCCGAATCAAATAATACAGAAGCAATACGATCATTAACAGGAAACGTACCAGTTACAACGTTGCCGTCATTCCTGGCATCCCCTGCTCCAAGCTGAAACACTCTGCCCCGAGCACCATTACCCCCGTTGTTGCCGTTGTTGTGGTTGTTTCCAGCATTGTTGTTATTCGGGCGGTTGTTGTTGTCGTTGGCGTTCTGGTTTAACTGAGGACAATCCCGCTTAAAGTGGCCCTCATCCCCACATTGAAAGCACCCCTTCCTGAAACCCTGGTTCTGCTGGGGTGGTTGTCCCTGTTGTCTCTGATTCTGCTGGTTCTGTTGCTGCTGGTGCCTGGGCTGTGAAGCCCTGCAATCCTTGGCCTCATGGCCCACCTTACCACACCTGCGACACGTGCGACTACATGGCCCGAAATGATGGTAGCCACACTTATTACACTGTGGTTTCTTTCCTGCATACGAGCCCTGACTTTGACCACTTCCCTGGCCTTGATTGACAGACGACGACTGGCTGATGTTGCGGTTACTGTTGTCTGGCCTTTTCTGAGTCTGGCCAGCACTGGATGCCTTGTCATAATCACTCCACTTCCGCTTGTTATCGTTAGCGGACGCAGTGGCAGTGAGTGTAGCAGCAGCAGTGGCTGAAATGCGCGGAGGTAACGATTCGCTTTCCACCTCTTGGTCCACAATCTTATGAGTCAGACGAACGATCTGTGTCAAATCATTGAGATGGGCTGCAGTGACCAAGCTCTTCACACGCGGAGGCAACCCTCTGATGAATAACTCAATCCTCCTAGGCATAGGCCGGGACAAGTTTGGGCACATGTCGGCCAGTTCATATGATCGCTTCACATACGCTTCAACTTCAGACCCAACCATCTTCAAGTTGTAGTACTCATTTTCCAGTTTCTCAATTTCATCCCGAGGACAGTACTCCTCCCTGATCAGTTCCTTAAAATCTTCCCAAGTTGTGGCATTTGCTGCCTCAATGCCCAACAACTGCACTTGGGCGTTCCACCATGTTAGGGCACCATCAGCCAAGGTACCCGCAGCATATTTCACCCTGTCCCCAGCGGGACAGTTACAGATAGCAAACACGGACTCTGCTTTTTCGAACCATCTTAGGAGTCCCACAGCCCCTTCAGTCCCGGTGAAGGTCTGTGGCTTGCAGTCCATAAACATTTTGAAGGTACACACAGGCTGGTTAGGTTGAGGTTGCGCTTGCTGACCTAAATAACGGGAGGAAACACATTATAGGAATGAAAAGACGTGTATGTGGTATAAGAATAAGGAGTACTTGGTACATTCCGTACCAGCTTGATAGGCTGCTAGAGCCTCAGCCACGCGGGTATTGATTAGGTCAGTCAACTCAGCCTGAGTCATGTTGATGTTGCCACGTCCGTGTCCTCGTCCACTCATGTTTCTATAGTTGGGAATAAACCGGTTTAGAAATCGAAACGAGATGGAAGTCAGGTGTCATACAGATATCTATATACTACCAAGTTTGCATATAGTAAGGCAGAACCCTTCTCACGCTCGATAAGCCTCACTGGGACTTGCATGCACCCCGCGTTATTATTAAGTGTGCACCCATAATAATAAGGCAATTTGCATGCTTGTCTCAGTGCCTCTTAACTTACGCTCGAAGTTTCCCCCGTTCAAATAACACAACAGACAGTATTACAGGTCTATGATCTACATGAGTCGAAGAGTAGTGTCACACTATCAAGTCACTATGGTGTTTAATGTTTCAGTTCATATACGTTGTGGGTGTGTGACTGCTAAGCAAGTAATGTATAAAGTGAGAGAGGAGCGAACCTTGCAATCTGGCGCTGAGTGTCATGATCGATGGTCGAAGTTGTTCGGTTATAGTCTGGTTTTACAAAACGTTTTAAAACCTAGTTCACTATAACCAGTGGCTCTGATACCAAACTGTAACACCCCCAAAATACCACCTGCGGAAACCCCCGCGAGGCGTGTTACACATCAGAGTCTGAGCCACCAATCACATTGAACCAATAGAAAATACTTAATAAAACATGTTATCAATTCAATAATGTCGAGTAGCGGAAGCATATAATAAATTGTTTTGTAATCGTTTCATAATAACTTAAAACCAAAGTGTCAATACTAGTAATCTCATAGCTTCGATCCATGACAACTCCAGCACTCCCAGATAGCAAGTCCACGCTTCACAGTTAACGACCTACAAGCATGCAACAAGTGTGTCAGACTACGCTGGTGAGTTCAAGGTGTTGCTTACGTGGGAAGTTACCAGATATTAGTTAAGTCAACTCGTTGTATGTTTCTGATATCGTTGTTAATTCGTTCGTTGTACCGTATGCAGCGTCAATGATGGGAATGCCTAACTCCAATGCCCTACAGGCATTGGTAAAGTCAAGGTATCAAACAACCTTGACAAACTGTAGGAGGTCTTATATCCGTGTTACAAGTTGTCCCAGTAATTAGTTCACGCCCGTCCTTACGGCCCGGTGTGAGGGTGCCAAACCTAATAGCGCTATCAACTAATTACCCCATTGCCTTACAGGCAATCCGGTAAATGATTGTTTCTATGTTTCAGTTGTTTACCCCAAGTTTCCCTTCCAAATGTTTACCCGTTGTCCCAAACCACCGGGACGCATGCTTGAGAAAATGCAATGAACTCACCTGGGGTTGCTCGGTATGATTCACACAGTTCAATTAAGTTAATAAGCAATCAACCACGTCCTACCAAAGTTATCATACCAATCAGTTTCGTATTCAAGTACTGCACGTAGGTTCTACACGTATTGTAACAAGTGGTACAAGCATCGACGTAAACAGTCACGTAAACAAGCATCACGTAAACAGACAGTGTCCAAGTGTTCAGCCCAATCTGTTGGGCTTGGATTCGTGCAGGCCCAACAACAGCATGTATGGTCTCGAGTCGCAACAAAGAAAGGTCCCGAGTCGCAACCAGCGATCTCGAGTCGCAACCAAAGGCGGTTACGAGTCGCAACGGGACTCGCAACTGTGGTCTCGGCTTGTCATGGTCCGGTTACGAGTCGCAACAGGACTCGCAACCGTGGTTTCGGTTCATGCTGTTCGTGTCGGTGTGTGTGTTGGTTTCGACTCGTAACCGTGTGTGGTTTCGAGTCGCAATGGGAGATCCCGACTCGCAACCTCCTGTCGTAACCGGATGTGTAACTGATTTCCTGATTTACAGCTCATAATTTCCGTAACTGATTATGCACACTTTTGGCAATTCAATTAGAATCAATTAACAGTTTTGTTTATCATCAAAACGGATCAAACAGCAGTTTCTAAACAGAATCATGTATGTTCATATTGTTATTAAAACCGGAAATCCCAAAATCACTTAATCATGAACACCCATACATCATATAACATGTAATCGGATTAAACTCTAAAATCTGACCCTATTATGAACCGTATTATATGAACACAAATAATCATAACACATAATCAACCGGTATCAAAATCACCGAACCATATGAACACAAACAATCTAATTCCAATATCAAAGTCACAACCGATAAGCATGTTCTCGGGTAACAATCACCATTCAACAACGATAATTAAACTAACAGTAAACATATCGATTACTAACCGAACTAGAGAAGGGACAAGAATGATCCTCGGTTGTAGGGTGTGGGTGTGTCGCCGGGTTCCAAGTAGCCGAGAGGGAGAGAGAGTTCTTTAGGGTTGGTGTGTGTTTGTGTTGTTGTAACAATGAGAGAACAAAACTCTCCCCTAAGTGTTTACATGTTTAAGAAAGGTGGGCCGACCCCCACTTGGGCCGTCCCCACGGTTTCGAGTCCAACCACATGGACCGAATGAGTTGTGTAGGCAAGTGGGTTGGAGTTTGGTCCGTTTATATCCGATGCACAATGTCACAAAAATCATAATCACATAACATTCAAGTTCACACAATCAGTTCAAATATTCACATAAGGTTCAAGCGAGTCATACTAGGTTAGGTTCAAAATACGAGTTGTCACATTAACGGGTCTTATTCAAGTCATATGACTTGGACTAGTTAACTTATAATAAATAGGTACGGTTCGCTAGATTAAGCGGAGACCGGATAGAATGTGGTTTGCACCCTCACGAGTAGTATGACTCGTATAATATGGGTCAAACAATCATACATTCTGATTAGAACTGATTTGGAAAGGTTTTGACCCGATTCGGCTAACTTATATAAACTATGTTATATAAGTCAACCGTACGCGCATAGGCGACATCGGTTGATTGGATGGGTCTATGTTAAGTCCAATATGCCAAAACATGTTTAATATAACGTTACATCAGTTTCAAATTCAGTTTATATGTTCATTTTGTTTCAAAACCAATTTATGCGCAAAAAGGGCATTTTAGTCATTATTTAGACATATTATGTGGACTTGTATAAAAACCCGACAAACGATATTATATGGACTTGTATAAAAACCCGACAAACGATATTATGTGGACTTGTATAAAACCCGACAAACGATATTATGTGGACTTGTATAAAAACCCGACAATAATATGATCATAAAACAATTTCAAATCAGTAGCTAAACTAACTTAAACGGGTCAGAATCAAAAGTCAAAGCAGAAGTCAAACTGTTTGACTTTCGGTTGCGAACCGAGCTCTAAGCAGGAAATGACGGGTTGGACATGGTTTAACATGTCCTAATATGTTATACATACTGATATAATGTCAAAAATTAAGGTTTCGATACTTAGAAGTTCATTTTACATTAATTACGAAAAACTGCGTTTTGACTTTTTATTTAATAAAACTTTGACCCGTCATTTGACCAACATAACGTGATCTTCAGAAGGTGCCCTCATAGGGGATTAACACCTACATTATTACGATCACGTAGCCATGTTTGATTCAAACATTGGCTTGACCGAAATGGTCATAACCGAAAGTTAAAGTAAAAGTCAATTTGATTGACTTTCGGCTAATAACTAGCCTATAAAATGAAAAGAGACTAAGGATAACACTTACAAGTGTTCAATGGAGTGTTATGACTCTAGAGAGGATCTATAAATCAGAAGCCGCTCTAAAGAGATTAGAGAATGAGAATTGAAGGTGCAAGTTTACATGGCTCATGAAGGCCTCTATTTATACTTGCACAAAGGTTATAAGATTATGCCACTTGTTATCAAGGCTTCTCAGATGATAACTAGTGTCCACATAGGTGGAAGAAGCAGAGGAAAGGTGGCATTTCGCGAGAGAAGTGGCAGGGAGAAGACTACTGTTATGCCAGCTGCATTCTTCCAGCGCACCTCTTACGGACCGTAAGAGGTGGTAGCTGGCGGTCCGTAAGGAACTCAACACGCCCACAGTAATTCAAATACCTTACGGTCCGTAAGGCATAAGCATTGCGGTCCGTAAGACACCATCAGAAACAAAAATAATAACAAATGCCTTACGGTCGTAAGGCATATGCCTTGCAGTCTGTAAGCAACCTTCAGAAGCCAAAATTTGGCACTTTGTCACAAATGACCCCTCCACATCCAAACTTCTACATTTTTACATATTTAGTCCCTCTCGTCCAACTAATCTGACATATTTGAGAGTTGATTGGATATGTGTTGCCATATTATTCGTCATGAATATTCAAGGTGTTACAGAAATTGTTAATCATGACTTAATATTATTATTTAATAGGAGAAGGAAACAAAATAAAAAAGTGAGAAACAAAATAATAAATGTGAGATATTTATTTATTATATAAATTTAAATAGATAATAACAATAAAAAAATAAAGATAAAAATTATATATTAACAATACTAGTTAGATATATTACTACTCAACCTGCTATTTTACAAACTCTTGAAGCTAAGGTAATACATATTTAATCTGTAGTACTACGGTTTTTTAATAATATTTCTAAAAATATCATTAATAATAGTTTTTTAATAATATTTCTAAAAATATAATTCATAATAATAGTTTTAACTTTTTTTTGAACGGCTAATTTCTTTTATCCTTGTCGTCTGTGGGACTTGAACCCAAGACCTTCCCCTTCCCAACTTAGGTGTTTTAATAATATATTTCTAAAAATATCAATAATAATAATAGTTTTAACTAATAACGGGTTTATAATATATTATTATGCAACACATAGAATATATTATTATTATTATTATTATTATTATTATTATTATTATTATTATTATTATTATTATTATTATTATTATTATTATTATTATTATTGGGTAAGGATAGTGTAAAAAGAGTCTAAAGTGTGAGAAGTGTAATATAACACTATATATAATACTATATAACACCATATAAACACCATATAACAATATGTAGCACCATATAATACCATATAACACTATGTAACACTATATATCATTATATAACAAATATAACACTATACATCTATCATAGACATGCTATCAGACAACCTATAATGTTATATTTGTTATATAATGATATATAGTGTTACAAAGTGTTATATGGTATTATATGGTATTATATGGTGTTACATATTGTTATACGGTGTTTATATGGTGTTATATAGTACTATATATAGTGTTATAATACACTTCTCACACTTTTCACACTTTGAGCACTTTTTACAGGATTGTCTACCTATTATTATTATTATTATTATTATTATTATTATTATTATTATTATTATTATTATTATTTTATTATTATTATTTTATTATTATTAATAGAAATTGTTGATGAACAGTGATTTCTTTTTTTAATAATTAAAGTCATTTCCTTTTTTTAATAATTAACAGTAATTTCTTTTTTTAATAATTATTTTATCTATTATTAATTTGATTTTTTAGTAATAAATGGTAATTGATATTTTATTCTTTTTTTATTAGTAGTATTTTATTAAGATATTCTAACCTTGACTTTCGTATTTTTTATTAGTAGTATTTTATTAATTTGATCTTTTAGTAATAAATAGTAATTGATGTTTTATTCTTAGGTATTTGTTTCGGAGCTGACTTGATGTTTTATTCTTAGGTATTTGTTTCGTATTTTTTATTAGTAGTATTTTATTAAGCATTCATTTTGATTTTTTTATATAAACTTACGTTCGTTAACTTTAAAAAATATTCAAAATTTGTGTCTATATTTTTTTAACATTCCAAGTTATTTGTTCGTGCATTGTGACGATACGTTACCGTGTGCATGTATCGGTATCGATTCGGTTCGTTATAGTACCGATAGAATTCATGCACTCGGTTTAGATATCAACACGTGTTTTACATCGACCGAAAACATACATCGATACCAACACCGATGTTGTTCGAACGGTATCGATTGGTTCAAATTATCAACAAAACTAAAAAAATTAATACATACCGCTACCGATATTCAGTTTGGTATGGTATGGTAGAGATAGTATCTTATTTTATCGAAAACAAAAACAATAAAAATAAATATCGCTACCGATACAAATTTTTTTTAGTTAATTTTGGTTCGGGTTCGTACAATAGCGACACAATAATTGTTCTCAATAAAGTTTATATGGAAATGTTTAAACAAATAAAAATAATGCAAACCAACCGAAGCGATATCAACAGAACAACATCGGTACTAGTATTGATATTGATATTCTTTATTATTGTTTCCGATCGATGTAAGGTCAGTGGCGGATCTAGGATTCCGACCAAGCGGGAACGTTTCATAAATAGGCGGTAACGAAATCGAAAAAACGTCAAATTTTTCCAAAATTTACACTAAAAATGTCAAAAATTTTCCGACCAAGCGGTAGCGGAGGCTACCCCTTGGTCCTCTATAGATCCGCCCCTGTGTAAGGTTTTCTCTTTCGATTACTATAGCGAGTGTCGATAGCGTAAGGAACCGAACATATACCAACTGAATTCCCCCCGCAAAGCGCGGGGAAAATCGCTAGTTATTATTATATTCTAATATATTAATATTAATAGTTTTAATATTAAGTTAAATAAAAGAGTATCCCATCACATTTAATGGAATCATTTATTAGAATTAGATTATATTTTTGTTTAAAACAATCAGAGAAAAATATCTTTAGTTATGTTTTCCAAATAAGATGCTGGATAAGATCTTAGTTTTTTTAATGCAATTATACGTCCAGGGTGTTATTTTAATAATATTATTTGTATATTAACATAATTGTTTTGTATATTATTAGCTTGTATTTTATGGGAAAAGATCAAATAGGAAGTTAATTTTCGCTAGGAAGGATAGGAAGCCATAGGATTATGACATGTGGCAAATTTTAAAATAAGAGAAAGGGTATTTTAGTCAATCCAACTCCTTCTTCTTCCTTTTTCAAAATCCAGTAAATTCAAAAACCCACCATTTTCAAAACCCATCATCTTCAACTATTTCTTCACTTTCTATCTCAATAATCACTACATTATAATGCGATTTTCATCACCAATCGATGATTCAGAACCCGATCAACGTGTTCTTCAGCTTACTCGATTCGTTCGATTCTAGTGTTGATAAGTGTTTCTATCATTCAAATTTCGTCAATTGATGAAGAAATCGGCTTCAATCCATGTAAGAAATTCTTTAATTTCATTTTCATGATCTGGATTTTTGATTTAGTCATTGCGTTTTACGATCTTTGCGGGGGTCCGGGGGCGGCAGCCCCCGGTAGCGGGGTCCCAGGGGCGGCAGCCCCTGGCGGGGTCCAAGGGGCAGAGCCCCTGGCTGGGGTTGATTTCCGGATCATGAAAATGAAAATGAATTGACAAAAATGCCCTCATGTGCAAAACATATGACCAAATTTAACTGAAAAAACTAACTGGGTTAGGCCTAAAGGACAAAACGTGTATGATATGAAAACATAAAGGACAAAACTCGTCGATTTTGAACATAAAGGACAGCGCCTGAAAATGGGTATAAAGATAAAAGACAATCCTTGAAATTCACTCTTATTTTTTTATTTTGTAAATCAAAAACCACAAAAAATAGGGTTAGATGAAATTAAGGGGTTAAACCATTTTCTTGGAGTGAGGTAAAATATAATGCGGAAGAAAGGTTAATGTGCCAGCGAAAGGAATTTCAAACAGATTTCAATAGATGATGTAGTTCAATGCAAAAAACGTTGGGTTTTAGGGCTGACGATCGATGGGCCAAATTCAGTTGCGTGGAGTCATTTCTTATCACTAGTTTTGAGGCCCATAATTCATCTTGTTTAATTATTTAAAAGTTATATGCCTTTCACTGTACAACATGCACTAAGAATTGTACATGCACTAAGAATTGTATATAAGTAGAAGAACCTCGAGCACTTAAAGATATCAATTGATAGTCTCACTTTCTACCTACAACTATCATAAAAACTCCCTCACCACCTACCTACTGGGTTTCTTGATCTTGTTTTATATCTAGATACCTTCATAACCATGTCAGACATACATCCAAATAGTTGCGGGCACGAGTTACCCAACACTACAACAAACAACAGGCCCAAACGCTCTATACTATCTCTAGTTGACTACCCTCCAGGTTTTTCACGAAAGGTAAGATAGCATTTCCATGATCGCATTCATTTCATATTGATATATCATCTTTATAATGATTTCGCGATATTTCGTCAACAGGTGGTGGCAGAAGTAGTGGCTACATTCTTGTTGGTGTTTGTGACATGTGGAGCAGCGGCACTTACCACAAGTGATGAGCGTAAGGTGTCACAGCTTGGAGCCTCAGTTGCTGGTGGTCTCATTGTAACTGTTATGATCTATGCTGTTGGACATATCTCTGGTGCACACATGAATCCTGCGGTCACACTAGCTTTTGCAACTGTTGGTCACTTTCCTTGGATTCAGGTAGGTACCTGACTAGACCACACTTGTATGTACACGTCGTCTTGTTGGCACCATACATCTAAAAAAATTCAAACCAAAATCGCGAATCGTATGTGGTTAAAGTAACAAGGATGGGACCTTGAGTCTTTGAGACCATAAAACCATGCCAAGTTGTAGGGCATGTGATGGGCCACCTAGGGACATACCAGTAGTTGGCAATGAATAATTTCAATATTAATGTATAGCTAGGTTGTCAATTCAAATAAATATAAGTAGTGCTTATGAGTTTATAAAACATCAATTCCAGAATCCATTTGTTCGAAAACTTGTAATAAGTTAGTAACCATAAATTAAAAATCAAAAAAGAAAAAAAGATTGGAAAAGAAAGCAATTTGAATCAACCCAACTAGACACATCACACATGCCAAAAAAAAAAACTACCATTATTTATACTCTACTTAAGCTACCTGAAGATCAGACCAATTATGTTACCAAAGTATACCTTTTTGGTGAATCAAATAACTAATCGGGGTAGTTTAATCTTTATGAAGGTTCCAATATACGCCGCAGCACAACTGACTGGCTCCATTTCAGCTTCATTTGCCCTACGAGTGTTGCTTGAACAAGTAAAACATTTGGGGACAACAACACCTTCAGGGACTGACCTACAAGCTCTAATCATGGAGATCATAGTCACTTTTTGTATGATGTTTGTCACTTCCGCTGTCGCAACAGATTCTAAAGCCGTAAGAATGATTGTTTCACATATAAATAATAAAAACTATGGAGTACGGTAAACTGGTAATAAAAAAAAAATCAGTTATTTCGAGCATCTTAAAATTAATTGTAGGTAGGAGAGCTAGCAGGTATAGCAGTTGGATCATCAGTATGCATTACTTCCATCTTAGCAGGGTACAACTTTAAAACTACAATTAAACTCCTTATATGTTAATGAATCAACTAAATAATATATATATATAACACATGCATATTTAATTTGCAGACCAGTATCAGGAGGATCGATGAACCCAGCACGCACCATTGGACCTGCATTAGCTAGCAACAACTATAAGGCCATTTGGGTGTACATTTTCGGTCCCATAACAGGGACGATATCAGGGGCGTTATGCTACAGTTTTATTCGACATATAGATAGACCGATTCAGACAGTATCTTCTTTTAAACTTAGAAGGATGAAGAGCAACGATGGAAATGCTACAGAGAAAGATTCTCCTAGTTTCGTGTAATGATATAACTAGTAACATGTCATATGATATATATGAATAATATATATTAAAGAAGTGCATTCAAGCACATTTCTATTATCAGTTTTAAATCCACACAAGTCCATCAACCAACTCAATCATGCTGTTTCTCAAATTGCATATCATAAATCACATATAAATAAAATAGTTATAGAATTTTTGAATGCCAGAATGGCATCAAATGCTCCTGATGATGATGACAAAACGTGACAGATTAAGAATATTGTTTATATATCTTAAACTATTAAATAAAACAAAAAAAAGGGTTATGCAATTAAAACTATTGTTAAGACAAAAATGATGTCAAGTTTTCTTTCAGGTCATGATGCAGTCTTTTGAATTTCTTCCAACTTCACAGCATTTTCCTTATCAGAAAACTTTTCTAGCAATTTTCTGCTTGTTTCTTCAGATGAGAAATTTTGTTAATCACTGAATAATTACAAAAGTGAAGAATTTTTTTCAACTTGTTTACCAACCAACTTTGGCACTAAACTATAGTGCACAACAACCTTAATTATATCAATTTTTTTCAGCTATTTGTTAGTTCCAATGGTGTTCTTCATCTGAGACATTCAATAATATTCCAATATATTCACTTAAAAGAGTAATCTTTATTTATTTATTTATTTTTTTATGTTTTAGCAGGTGGTTCTTTAAACATGCTCAGTAGCACTGTCTTCTTTCCAATAATATTATTCTCTCTTTTTCTATAATCAATTTTTTTGTGCAAAATTGTGTTTAGTATTTTTGTAAGTTTTGGTCCCTTTGGATATCAATTTTGCCTCTTATATTTATTGCTAGATTTGTTGAAGTTTAATTTGTTTGTTTAAACATTAGAATTTTGATTTAGAAATTGAACTAGGTAATGCTAAAATTAAATAAGTTATATCAATTACCAAATGAGAGGTGTTTGGCTATAGGATGTGGTCATGACCCTCATGATTACCATGACCCTCCATGTCAGTGTCATGTCACTCACCTCTAATCCACAATTCAAAACCACTACCCGAAGGGTATGGCCATGACCCAAACCATTGTCGCCTTATTTATTTTAATTTATCCTTGTTTAAAGAAAAGGAAATGATTACTTGAAAAATGGAAAGGAGGGCCATGGTTGCCATGGTTTAATCCATGCAAACCGTAATAGATTAGGGAAGGGGGTGGTATAGTCTTCCATTCATGTTCCTACGTGGCGAATTATGTCCCAACCATGACCCCCACACCCTTTAGTTATGCCAATTTATATTTATACGAACATATACCTTTGAAAGCAAAATTTAAAAGACACGTATTATAAAAGTCCCACAAGTCGACATACCTGTTTAGACTAACATGACCTTAGTGACAACCAGCACAATTTCATAATCAAAATCATCATTCACGTAGATATTTCATTAGTTCCACATCATTTGATACAAACCAAACCAAGATATAAATAAAATCTAACCTTAGGTTTTAAAATGAACCAACTTGAACCGGACTTCACTTTTATATTTTATTTTGAGGTAGCATGGATGGGGATGTTGGATATGAATATATGATGCATTTAACTCGATGGGGATGAGGGTTTCAAACTTATTATGGCTTCATCTCACCGCCATTGCTTATTTATAAACTCTTGGGATTGTGGCTATATAACTTGCCAACTTTTCCAAAGCCCCGGCCCACTCCGATACCACTTGTCACATAGTCGTCTACTAAAGCTTCACACAACACCCTCGTTATTTTGTCTCGCTTATTGATATGGGTCACTGGTTTTGTTATGCCAGTCATTGGTACGATGAACTATAAGTGCTTTCAATACAGGACAGAGGCTATGCAACAATGACCAATAAACCTAAAAGGTTCAACAAAAATTTAGTACAAGCGATGTTTCAAACATTAGATAGGCCACGTTAGACTCTTTTTTTGTAGTTACATTGTACAAAGGATGAAGAAAGAAGATAGACTAAACTCCCATGTTCATATGCAACATACGTTCTGTTGTGACCTCGTAGTGTTTTCTTGTCCACTTTACAAAAAATATATTACATAAAACCTCGATGTTATTCTTATAGTAGTAAGCAGTATCTCATGTAGTAGGACTTACAAATGGCGATCAAACGTTTCGGTTTGACATAAATGAAGACTTTCTGATGCAATATAAAACCTTCGGATGAAGACTAATTACAATATAAAACATATATATTGCATTGTTTTGTGATGATAAATTTAATCATATAATGTATCATTATTATAATATTGCATTCTCCATGGTGAAAAATGAAGAATAACATAGATCGAATACACTCAAAACAATATGGAAATTAGCATTCACTAAATTCATAT
Organism: Helianthus annuus; assembly: GCF_002127325.2. Taxonomy (NCBI): domain Eukaryota; kingdom Viridiplantae; phylum Streptophyta; class Magnoliopsida; order Asterales; family Asteraceae; genus Helianthus; species Helianthus annuus. The sequence continues at coordinate 41,557,313 of NC_035449.2, forward strand.
TATTTTTACAAACAATACGAAAAAGATACAAATTACCTTATATTCTACGGCAATTGATGGCAATGAATGAACCTCCATACATTGCTTGTGGATCATTGGCGGTCTTTAGGCGTCAGATTCCAATTCTTCGATAAAATTCAGTTGATGTTGACAGACAACGTTGTCTGCCCGTGTGGACGGGTGGTTTTCGATCACCGCATCTTCGTACTTTTTGTTTTTGAAGTTCATCCGGAAACAACATCTTATTCGATCTTTTTCCTTTACTACTATCCATCAGTTTTGTTTATTTGTGTTCAGAATCACGAATCAGATGATATGTGAATGACTGAGAGATAAAAAAAAAAAAAATGGAGATAATTTAGGGTTAGGTTTGTAAAGGTGAGGCTAAATTACCAATATACCCACATCATGTTTTAGAGCATTCACATTCATTCCATCAAATAATGTGTGTGGAGTTTTTAAAATGTAAAGAGTATAAAAAATGGTTGTGAGTGGAGGAGAGAGAAAATATTACTGTTCATCTGTATATTTAGGGGGACACTGTTCACCCTAATAATTTTTTAATATATTTTAAAAGTGGTTGTGAGTGAAGGAGAGAGAAAATGTAATGATAAAGGTATAAATAATATTATTTAATTGAAAATGAGAGAAAAAGTGTAGTGTTTTTTAATGTAATTTATGGTGAAAATATGATGGAATGGATGTGAATGCTCTTATTTATCTCTTTAACAAATTACAATGTCAACAAAATATACTATTTTTTATTTCAACTAGTGATCAAAACATTTATGTGAAAGATGAGTCTCTTTAAATTCTTACAAATTTATAAGTTTTGAGATGATTCTTATCTAAGAACACTCGTAGTGTGGCGGTTTTAAAAAAAAAAAAAAAAAAAACGCTCAACCCCCCCCCCTTACATTAGGCGTTGTTTGGTGTTTTTTTTTTTTAAATCAAGTTGGCGTTTTAAATAAAACGCTGAATTGTGCATAGGGGCGAGAGATATGACCGTTGCCAACGGTCAATTGTTTAATATTTTTATTTTTTTAATTCCAAAATTTACCCACTATATAAATCATACCCACTTCTTCCTATTTTTTATAAAAAAACTCACGCTTTCTCTCCTACTTCTTCTATATTTTATACAAATATGCATCAATTCCGACCGCAAGACCCATGAACCCGAACACAACCCAACCGCAACACCCGTATAACCTTCAAGACATGGACCCGAGCGTGTTAACGTACGCGTCTTACTTGAGTGGCGCCACTCCGTCTGTGCCTCCCACCTTCGGCTATGGTCAAGCCGGCGGGTCGCAACCTTCACAACAACAAGCCAAACCCGATGTCGATGTCGTGCCGGAGACGCAACCCGAACCGGTGCCAAACAAATCGAAACGCGGCAGAAGGTCGCATAAGAAGAAGGAAAAAGACGAACCTCGACGTAAAAATACTCACCTTAAATGGACGAAGGACGAGGAATTCACGTTGACTTGGGCGTGGCTCGACGTTTCGGAGGACCACGAAATTGGTAACTTTTATATTTTTTTTACTTATTTTTTTACTTATATTTTTACTTTTATTTTTAACATACAACTTATATTTTTACTTTTATTTTTTCAATTTGTAGCAAACTTTCAAATGGGCCCCGTTTTTTGGGATAGGGTTCGTGCACTCTTTTATAGCACGTGGGGTCAAGGCGAACATCGGGACAAAGATTCCATTTCTAGCAAATGGACCGACATCAACAACAAGTGTCATGTCTTCCAAGAAGTGTACCAACGTAACTACGATAATCGCCCGAGCGGTGAAGGTGACGTTGGGGTTTTAACGAAGACTTTGGACGAGTTCGAGAAAACGAAATGCCCTTTCCCGTACTATAAGTGTTGGGATCTACTACGAAAAAGTCCAAAGTGGGCGCTAGTAGGTACCATGACGTCTAGTAGTAGACGTCGAGCTAATTTTTATTTCAAGTAGTGTAATTTTTATTTTAAATTAATGAAGATTTTTATGTTTTAAATTAAAAAAACTAATTGTGAATGATTGCATGGGCGTTATTGGGCATTATTCCCACTACGCCACTTTTGTAATAATGCCCCATGCTGACTGGACTGCCACGTGTCGCAAAACGCCGGCATTTTTTGGCTTAACCACTACACATGGTCTAAAGCTAAAGGATATGGGACATAGGTTGGGTCATTAATTCTACATAGGATCATTAATGGATTGTTATATTACTCTCTTGGCTCATCCTAGGGGTGTTCAGGATTCGTTTCGAATTCGAAAACTTCGAAATTCGTTTAAATTCGATTCGATTATCAAGAATTCGTTTCGATTATAAGAATTCGAATTCGAATTCGATTCAATTCGAGTCAAGTAAATCGAATACGAATCGAATACGAATTTATAACTTCAAATTTGATTCGATTCAAAATTCGAATAAAAATTATACATTTTTATTTATTATTTTTATATATAATACATATATAACTTTTATTAAGCTATACTATAAATTATTTTCAATTTTTTTCCCAGTATTAAAATTACCCATTACCAAACCCACTACATGACCCATAAGTAAAACCTAAGTAACAAATCTATCAATTGATTTCTAACCATAAAAACATTAACTTGTAATGTGGAGTGACTATTCTCGACTTCTCGTTTTGAATTTTAGACTTGTGATACTTTATTTGAAACTTTTTAATGTGATATCGTGCTTTATGGCTGCTTTAAAATTTATGTTTCATTTTGATAGTTTTTTTACATGTTTTAAAGAATATGAATTAAATCGAATTTATTCGAATTCGATTCGAATTCGAAATTTTAATCGAATACGAATCGAATACGAATTGGGTTTTTTATTCGAATACGAATTCGAATCGAATTCGACAGATTTTAATCGAATTCGAATCGAATATGAATTCAAGGAAAAATAAAAATTATTCGAACAATTCGATTCGAATAATTCGAAAATTCGATATTCGATTCGATGAACACCCCTAGCTCATCCACTATGGTTGGCATGGATTAAACCATGGTAACCATAAGCCTTCTTTCCTTTTTCAATATTTCCTCTTCCTTTTCACAGAGGCAGGATTTAGGGAAGACGCCTAAAAGTGTGAAAACGGTAAGAACGCCTCTCATCCGTTAGATTAAAATAATCTATAGATTAGAATTGTGCAGTGACGTTTTCGTAAATAATATCAAATTTATTACTTGGACGCTCTTCATTAAAGGTAAAAGGGTCTTTTTACTGCTCTAATACAAAACGCCAAACTAATGAGCAAAACATCATTCAAGATTCCCGCCTTAACCTACAAGCCATACACATCAGTCCCTTCTAGATGAAACGCCATAATGATCTAAAACGTCATTCATACAAAAACGCCAAACTTAATGATGAAACACGTTGCAGATTTAACAGATAGAGGTGAACAAACAGTAACTGAAAGTTTATTATTAACATTATTATAAAAAAATTCTCTCCTAAAATACGCGCCAAAAACATCAATATATAAAAGACGTTACCATCACTTCCATTGATCATAATAAAAACGCCATCTTTAACCAAAATGCCAAATTTCAAAAAAAAAAAAAAAAAAACTCTGAAAGAAAAAAAATGGCAAACATCGTTTCATGGAGATTCAACCTTTGAATCAACAGATTCGTAATCCGTTTTGACAACAAAAGAAGAGTGTTTGTTAAAACAATCAAAGGCATAATGAACTTGAAAAAGAAGTACAGAGGAAGATCCTAGCACTTGGCGTCCCTCTTGATAACCTTTGTGAGAAAACATAGACGGTTATAAGAAGATTAACCAGAAAATTTGGATCGAACAATGCAAATGCAAATATGGACCCAGTCATCCGATCATGGTATTATGATGAAGACACTGACATGGTGACTGTTATATGTGACAACGGGGAGTAGGAAGACTACACGCTTGAAAACATCATGACCAAGCAGAGTCTTGGGTTCCTAGAGGTGTTATACAATGCAACATGATATTAAAATTAGCGTTGTTGCATGACATGTTCACATGGAGGGTTCAAAATCTTTAAGAACAAGAGGCCAATCAAAGTGAAAGTGATGATTTGGATGAGAAACTGGAAGAAGAATCCGAAGAAGGAGACGAGGGGAGCGATGGATACTTTTAAGACGAAATCCCTTCTGACGAGGAGTTATAATTTTTTTTCTTTTCTTTTTTTTGGTGTAATTTTCTATGCTTTGTTATTTCCAATAATAAAATACTTTATTTTGCTAATTAGTTATAAAACGCCAAAATGCCACAAACGTCAAACACCAAAAGTTACTAACACCTAATTTTATTTAACTTTAAATCAATTTTACAAAATCTATTTTTTTTATTTTCATCTTTTTATTATATCTCCTAATTAACATAAAATCTATTTATTTTTCATTTATAAATATAAATTAAACAAGTCAGAAAACGTCCGCTCCATTTTTTATTTATTAATAATATTACTAAATAATACTAGATAAATATCTGACTAATATTATGAATATATAACAACTCTTTAAAATATAAATTAAATAATGAAACAAATGATATAATAAGTATCTATTAAAATCCATAGCAATCTTGAAAACACACGAATATAATATCTGAAAATTAGTTAAATTAATATATCAAGATATGTAGCATAATCGAGAAAAACTGTTTAAAAATAACTACAACTAATTTAATATATTTTGTAGTAAAATCGTAAAAATGTATAATCTAATCTGATTTTTTTTGTTAAAATCAATTACTTGGCACATTTTGAGACGGTGTGATTAAACCATATCGTCTCTATTTTATTTGTGTATCTATATGCTTAGGAAACACTTTAGTTGCGATGAGATACAGTCTTTTATTATTATTGTTATTGGTTTTATATTATTTAATCCCATATATTTAAAATTACAAAAATTAAAACTAAGTTTAATACATTAAACACATGTAATACACGGAGTTTTAACCTAATATCTTAATAATAATTTATTTGCATATTACTAACTATTATTATACCTAGTGAATTTTTAATTATTTAAGATTTTGAGCAACTTGTATCGTGCTAAATTATTTATCATTCTTAAAAAATTATAAAAAAAATATTTACTTATAAAGAAATTTAAAAATAAATATATTTTATGTTAATTAAGAGATATAATAAAAAGATGAAAATAAAAAAAAGATTTTGTAGAATTGATTTAAACTTAAATAAAATTAGGTGTTAGTACCCAAAGGTGTTACATTAATAAAATTAAAAAAAATGAAAGGGTATTTTAGTCATTATATTGATAGTTTTTGTGTTAATACCCAAAGGTGTTACAAAATTGAAACTATAAAACCTAAACATGTTAAAAAAAGTTAGTATTTAAATGTGAAACTGGCTATAAACCACAAGGTCTATCCGTGTAATTAACTCCTTTTAGTATGAAGACTACAAAACGAATCATCGGCATAATATGTGTTGAGTTTCCAATATTCCTTCAACCTTCGTCACCCCTCTTGTTGTCAAAGGCCTTCCATTAGTCACCTCTCCGATTGTTTTTTCATTTATCATGTATGACAATAACAACAACAACAATCAAAATCCGTGAGTTCAATAGTTAAACCTAATTTTTTAGCATGAATCAAAGGTGTCGTATCATGAGACAAATAACTTCAAATCAAAATAAAAAATACAGATCTTAAGTTGCTTTTAGTATTGTTATTAGTCAATTGTGAATAAGTAAATTACACTGATGGTCGTTGTTGGTTGGCCTTAATTTTGGATTTCATCTCTATGGTCTAAAAGTTGGAGATCAATCCCCAAGTGTCTTCGATCTTCTCTTTCAATCATGGTCCGAATAGCTAATAAGAGTAGCTTTTTTTCTGTTAAACTGATGTAAAGCTACCTTTTACCCTTGGTATTAAAAAATCAAAATCAAAATAAAATACCGCAAGAAGCTTCCGAAGCTGGATTGGGACAAGTGGGCGGATTTTAATGTTAAATATTTTGTAATCGTTGCTTTTGTTTCTTCCTTTTTATTCGTTTGTTTTGTTTGTGTTTTTTGCCCCTTGCTGGCTCTATTTATATATATAAATAGCGAGTTACCGTTCAAAAAAATACATATAAAATTAAAAATAAAACAAAAAATAAAATAATAGCCAAACTAATTCTATAGAAAATTATGAACAACCCGTCCCACCTATAGTTTCGGTTAAGAGGGAGGGGGGCCTATTGCAAATCGAGCAATTTATTTAAACAAAATGTTATTTCCTAAAACTAAAAAACTGGTATTTTATTTTCTTTAATTTGAGTATAGTATTATTGTACATGTTACGTAATTACCAGTGGATGTGTTCCTTGTCGCATCGTGCGTACACCCTTTTAGTTTGTGTATATTTACACAATAAAAATCGAGTATTTTATTTAAGCAAAAAGTTACACCATAAAAACGAACATTTCTTCATTTTAATTTGAGTATCGTATTGGTATAAGTTTTTTTTTTAATTTAAAAAACTAACATATTACGTAATTACCAATGGTTATGTTTCTTGCCGCATTAAGCGTGCACCTTCTAGCATGTGTATTTATCTTTCGATAAAGAAAGAATTTTCAAATTTCAGACTTTATGGATGAATAAAACTTGAATCAAACTACAAGAGATATATGTAACTTAATCTTTAAAAATATTATAAGAAGTAATTCCTTTTTAATTTGTGGTTGTCCGTGTCTTTAATCTAACCAGCTTTTTAATGGCAAATAATTAAACCGTGATTTCTCTTTTATGCATGATTAATCTAACGACCTTTTTAATGCCAAATAATTAAACCCTGATTGCTCTTTTATGCATGATTAGAAACCACTCTTGTTAGTTCTACTTTTTTTTATTTCATTTTCATGTATTCATCACCATTTTGAGCCGTTCAAAAAAAAGTATCCACCATTTTGAGGCCACATATTGTAAAATTGACTCTTCAAGAAGCGTAGAAAGACTTAAAACATATAGAAAAGGTAGTTGCTTCAATCTAACTATACATGATTCTTTCAGCAAAAAACATTATAATTCAAAGTACATCAAAACTACTCATAAAAAATAATTATAAAGAACGAATCCAAATAGAAAGTTAGACACTCACACCCGTTGAAATGAGCAGGGTCGACTCAACCATTTTGATGGCCCAAAGCGAAGTAAAAGTTAGGGCTCTTTTATAAATTTAATAGTTATAAAATAAACTAAAAAATGTGTAAGTAAATGGGTTAAATTTCTTTTACAAAATAATAAAAATTTCTTTCATAGGTTATGTAAGAAATAGAAACAGTACACCCACCAGTTTCAGCCTGATTATGCTCAAGTTACTCAAACAGCATGAACAAATTTCGTTTTCATCACTACCAATAAATGATATTGAACTCCTTTTGAGTTCTCTTAGATCAAATACTTCCCACCTAAAACAAACACAAAAGCTGCATAAGAAAAAACAAGATAAAATATGACAAAGAACTCCTTTTTGAAGGTTAATTAAATGCAAATTTCATTCTTTTGGCATAAACTGGCTTCATTTGGTGCAAAAGATAATGTTTTACCCAACAAATTCAAAGTACATAAACAAATTTCATTTTTTAACATCTAGTTTTTTTGTTTTTTATCTCTCTTTTAATAAAGGGCAAAACGGTCAGATTTTTTTTTAATTTGTTATAATAAAACGTTAAAAGACCATTTTGCTCTTCATTAAAAAGGAGAAACAAGACAAAAAAAAGTTGGATGTTAAATAAAAAATCTGACCAGATTTTAATTTTAGATGAAAATGGCAACAAAATTCAAACAACAGGGACCCAGATTCAAAAGATTTGAGTTTTGAACTAAACTGAAAAAAGTGACCAAACCTCAGGGACCATTTTGGTAGTTTACTCTTTATTGATCCTACCACTATATATGTGTGTGTTTAGTTATTGTACAAAGAGGTTTAAAAATAGAAAGGGTAAGAAGCCACTGTAGAGTGATAAGTGTTCAAGAAAGAATCAAGTGAGATTAGAACATTTAACCCAATGCAAAAAAAAAAAAAAAAATTAGTAAATGAAATTTTTGATTTTATTTTTATATAGCAATATCATATTGATATTAAAATTCTTGTTATTATGGTGAATATTTTTTTAAATATCATATGAAAAAGTGATAAACATTTTAAATTGATTGAGAGAATTGACATCTGCCTTTCATGTGGAGAAAGAAGGCAAACAAATGTAGAATTTCCTTTATGCCATTCCATTATTTTCATTTCCTTAAAACTAATCTCAACCCTTCAAAAAAAAAAAAAGATAAATGAACTAAAATACTTCTTACCATTCTTATTTATTTTGCACTTTATATATATATCTATCTATTATACTAAAAGAATTCATCTTTGCCACATGGCCCTATTTTTGGCCAATCAATTGGGTGATGTGGACACCCTCTTAATCAAGAGAATTCACTCTGGGCGCCAAACCTCTATTCTCCTTTATCTCATTTGTCCGCTCTTTTTTATCAAAGAGTGATTGATATGTTTCACCATCAATCAATTCACCAGACTTTCCATTCTGTTTAAACCCTTCCTTTTCAATCTTATCGCATATCACAAACCCTAAATCTAAGGCAATCCTTGCACTTTTACGATTAATCTGTGCGAAGACAATGGATCTAACATTCTAGATCGAGGTTAGACTCTTCTTCTCTGTAGTTTTTCTTCTTCTTCTTCTTCTTCAGATTTTGATTCTAAGTTCAATTTCCAAATCTGAAATTAGGGTTTATATTGTTTAAACAGTGTCGATTTGTTAACGAAACAAATGGTTTTATCAATGGATTTCAAGATAATCTCCTCCTTCTACGATTGTTTGGTGTGGATTTCTCGCAATCAAAGGTACAAAAAACATTGTGACAACCTTAATATTTTAGGTTAGCGCTACTTAAACCCTTGGCGGGTGTCTATACGTTTAATTGCTTTTATATTACGACCATACGAGACCTAGTAGATCATACGATGTGTCGTTTAGATAATTTAGGGAACTAGCTATATTGGGCCACGAATGCTTATTACATAAACCTCTTGGACAACGAATCTAACAACTCGGCAGGCCCATGCGTTAGATCAAGCCCAAAAGTCAAGCACATGTGGTGGGCTGTAATGCATTTACCCCGGCCCACACTATAATACATCTTTAGAAGTGGTTAATAATATTACTAATTAGAAAACTTATGACTAAACATGATTCTCTCGGCCCATAGCACCCGAGCCCAATCCAATCCCAGCCTAATCCCCCCTCTTTATGTATACGCATTATGTGTTAGTTTGGCACAAAACTTAAAACAAACCCTTCCCTCATCCATATTTTACGTACGACAGTGGAAACCCCCCCCCCCCTTCGCAACTGATTGAGCTTGTACGCCCTCATCAACCCTTGGTTAGTATTATTATCAATCACTCTCAATCTGCAAGAATGTGTTTAATTGTATGTGTAGACCTTGTTTATGTTTTATGACTTGAATGAGATTGTTAAAGTATTACTGTAGGGTTGCAAAACTAAAATAGATTTGCTAATTATTGGGGTGCCAATTAACAACTAGCGATACTTGTTATCAAGAAGGTTAGGTAAATTGATCATGTTGGTAAATGGTTATGATATGTGTAAATGTTACTGAAGTGGTTTAATAAACTAGCAATTACATGAGGTTAATAATCAAAGGAGTTGGAGAGGTATAATTAGGCTAAGGGGGTTAAAACAATGACACACGTTTGGGTTGGGCCCCGTATGTCATCTGGGCCGCACAGCGGGATTTCACACTTGGTTGGGCTTGAAACTGAATGGGCCGCACCTTAAATCAAATAGTGCATTGTGTTGTCAAGTGTTGTTTAGTCGGTAATGCTCACGAGGCGAAATCACTTGTGATCGGAATGTGTATGGTGTATTATGTGAACTTGTGTGTTACCTGATTATGTTGTTCCATTTGTATGTGAGGTAATTAACACACCTAATATGATCTGATCCCTCTCGGCTACGTATAAATTATTGACATGTAATTCTGAATATTGGATGTTATATTGGATGTTATTATATAATAATTGTGCATGTGTAGTGTAACAATGATGTGTAGTCGATATTAGTTTTATGACTTCAAGACTGTTTGATGATGATTGTGAGTTGGATTAAACTGAATTGTGGGCTTGGATGGTGTGGCAAATTGGGGAATTGAAATAATAATAATATCATGCAAATCCGGTTGGGTTAAAGTATTGAACGGATAATATTCATTTTAGTTGGGCTTTGTACGCCAACTGGGCTACACAAACAAATCGTGAAAACAATAAGTTTATTTTGGGCCGCACATGAATTGCTACACCTCAGTTAGTTGCAAGCCCACCTCTAAGAACATTAGGTGGCCCAAACTCGAAATGGTGGGCTAACAACAGAGACGGGCCGTACAGTTAGTTGGGGGTAATGTATTAAGTTGTCAAAGTATTAATGTGAGACGCGGATGGGCTATGTGATATGTACGTGACTCGAATAGCTATTATATGACTATGTGATAATTGATGCAAATTGTTACATGCATGGTTTGATACGTGGTTTAATAGAATGGGATTCTAACTGTTAGTGGTAACCACAATAGGAAATAATTGATCAACTTGGAACACATAACGTATTCTACCGAGCACTCTAAGGTGAGTTCACTGCACTTTTCTAAGCATGCGTCCCGGTGGTTTGGGACATCTAGTAAACGTTTCCGAAGGGAATACTGGGTAAACTGTTTAATTGGGATGTTGGTTATTGAACACAGTATAAATCATGTAAGACCCCGTACATCTACCGTGTTGCTGAAGAAGCAACGAGGTATTTAGTTGATAGCGCTATTAGGTTTGGCACCCTCACACCGGGCCGAAAGGACGGGCGTGAACTAATTACCTGGACTTCATAACCAATGCCTAGTTAGAGGCATTGGGGTTGGGCATTCTCATCGTGTATATATAAGACCCCTTACATCTATTCAAGGTTGTTTAATACCTTGACCTCATGACCAATGCCTAAATGGAGGCATTGGGGTTGGGCATTCACATCTAGTCGCCATATACGGTAATCGAGTAATAACAACATCAAATCAAATTGTTAAACTCTGTTATACATATATCTGGTAACTAAACTCGTAACAAAACTTTGAACTCACCAGCGTTGTCTGACAAACTTGTCTGCATGCTTGCAGGTCTGTAGGTTTATATCATGGAACTTGCTGTCTGGAAGGCTGGATTGGTCATGGGTCGAGATATACGGAAACGCAACACAAATCTAACGGTTTTGAACACGTGGTTTATGAAACGCTTAATAAGTGATTTATGCTTCCGCTGTATACAATGGATTATGTTTAATGTTTTGTAACACTTTACGATAATGAATGAAAGTTCTATTCAAATATATGCTATAGTTCAATGTGATTGGTGGCTTGGATCCTGGTACGTCACACGCCCCGCGGTGTTTCCGCAAGTGGTATTTTGGGGGTGTGACAGTTTGGTATCAGAGCCACTGGTTATAGTGAACTTGGTTTTAAAACGTTTTTTTTTTTTGTAAAACCAGACTATAACCGAACAGTCCCGAATACGTGAATACGACCATGACACTCAGCTCCAGACTGCAAGGTTTGTCTCTCGTACACTCATTGTACTGCATAACTAGTGAACACTTACATATGATATTGCATGTGATTGTACGTTTAGCACAAAAGTATGAGTTCATGTATTACTTGCATGTGCTATGTGTCTGATAGGGTGGTATTTCCCTAAACATTCATGACTTACGTTTTGTGATGCCCTTTGTTTGCTACTTGAGGTTGAGGAACCATTTGACATGAGTTAGGAGGAGCTGAGATGAGCATGCAAATCAAAATATTATTGTGGGTGCACACATAATAAGAATGTGGGGTGCATGCGAGTCCCAGTAAGGCTTAACAAGTGAAAAAGGAGTTCTGTTCCATTATTTGATCGATGTGAAATACAATAGTCTATAGGAGTTGTGGTAGTGATTGTCTTCTACTTGAACGTGATCTTTTCACTCCTCTCTAAATCCTTTCGAACCTCGATGCTATCGAGTAGTACCTGAACACCCATCTGAACGCCTAGCAAACTGTGTAGAATGTTAGGTGCTTGTACGAACATCCTTGAGTTGGATGTTGCAACGACAATGATTGGTCTATACCCTTCTCACCTTTCTTCGTTTGATAGAACTTAACGTATTGACGTCTTAAATCCCGAAGTGCGATCACTTCTGCAACACTCTCGCAACATACCGTGTATTACTCAGTCAACTTGCAAGAACGTTGGACAAGAGGGTAAACGTAATAGTTTACCGACTTCAGCATTTGAACGACCCTAGTTACCAGCAACGAACATCAGCGATTTGACTCCGATCGAATCCTTAACCCCAGCCAGCAACTCATGGGAGTCAACTTTTACGCACCAATCGGGACATAAACGATGACAATTGACCATGGTATGGGACATGAAGCTGCCGGCACAATGAGTAACGCCTAGGACGTGACACGGGATGTGAAAAAAATGGACCCTGTTGGTGAAAGGTCACATGACACCGTTACAAGCCACGACATTAGAGGCAACAGTCGTGACGACATCAAGGTACTCGTGAGACATAGCTTACAGTATGGAAATGAAGGTGAATACGACATGGATTGACTGTGTTAAGTCAAGGTGACAACAACCAAGGGAACGACGGCAGTACTGGAAATTCTCGTGACGAAAACAACACTGGAAATGAAGCTCATGGAAGGACAGTTAGTATTGGCATTGGCTATACCAGGCGTAATAGCAACACGATAGCGTTGATGGGTAGCTATTCGCTTCGTCTCCGATCTGTTTGCCCTGATGTTTCTTGAAACCGAACTTGTTGTGGCAGTAACGGATGGCAAGTTAAATGAAACCTCATATGTCCGCTGGGATGTAAACTCGACCTTGTGGGACAAGTGTTCGACGTCAACCTTCCTTCTACTACCCTTGATGGTTGCAATACAGTAGTTAGTGTGGATTGGTTATCCGGAGATCGTGTAGATACACCAGTGGGGAGAAAATTTTGTGTGGAGAATCATTATTTGTTTTAAAGCGTCAGAGTGGTGCAAAGGTTAGCGCCATTTCAGCTATGAAGGCCAGAAGTGTCTACGGAGGGATTACTCCGCTATACTAGCAACCATTACTTATGTTAGGGCTAAGGAAACAGAGGATCGAGGATCCATCAATCATTCGTGATTCTTTTCGGTGTGCTATCCAAGGAAGTTTCAGGTTTACTTCCACAATTGTTAGGCGAAATCTCAGTCTGATCTCGCGCCAGAGGCAGCCCTGACTACACGCACTCTTACCGTCTTGCACCAGGAGGGTTGCAAGAGCTGTCTAATCACCTGCAGGAATTGTTGAATAGGAGTTTTGTCAGACCCAGCTTTTCGCATTAGGGAGCCCAAGTTATATCCGTGAAGATCAGCCTTTTCGTATGTGTACTGATTTTCAAGAACTCAATAAGGCGACGGTTAAAAAAAAAAATTGCCGCGACCATATATTGACAACCTGACGACCAATTGCGAGGGTCGAGCTTCCATTCAAGGATTGAATAACAAACGAGCTATTGTCAAAAGGTAGTCTAAGGGGAGAATGTGCCTGCAACGGCATACTAAGCGCAGTGCGGCCATTTCGACATTGTATTCCAAGACCTTCGAGCTAATCATCACACCATCAGCTGTATGGATCACATGAATCGACCATGCTTATTGACGACGTGTTGAATCATATTCGGGAGAAAGGAACATCATGGGCAGCTTTGTATCTTATTTGAGAGCTCCTAAAGGAGGAGCCACACCGCGCAAAGTATTGATAAATGTAACTTCTGGATGCAAGGGATACCTTTTTGGTCATATAATCAACGAAGTGGGAATACACGTGGATCTCGCTAAGACCGGTTTTGGTTAGAAACTGATCGACACCAAAGATCCCTTCGAGGATACAACAATTTCTTGGTCTCACTAGATGCTATCACAGATCCATCACAGGATTTTCGAAGATCGCGCAACTTAAATCTCTTTAGCACAGCAGGGTGCTGTGTTCGTGGGAGACAAAACAGGAGGACGTCTTCTCAGCTTTCGAATCCCAACTTTGCAATACACTGAGCATCGTCTCTACCCGAGGGTGCGGGTGATTTAGTGGAATATCATGATGATTCGAATCAGAGTTCCAGTTACACATTGATGTGACACGAGAAGGTGATAGCTTACGTAATAGACTTACAAGGAGAATTGCACGACACACAATCTTTGGTGGAAACCGTGGTCTTTGGATGTAAGTTGGAGGCATTACTTGGACGGTACCAAATGCACTACTTAGACCGATCACAAGGGCCTCCCGTGTACCCTGGTTTCGAAAGAGCTAAATCAGTTTATGGCATCGCTGGATGGAATTTTTGGATGATAACGACTGCGAAACTTGAATGTGCACGAGCTCTGCATCTCATTATCGACCCTAACCTACCTGATCAAACTCGCTCTGTTCAGACTGGAGAACTGAAGGAAGGGGATTTTCAAGTAGAATCCATGCGGGGCATGGAGAAGCAACCTTTGGCAGGTCGGACGATATGCGCTACCTCATGGAACGAATGTGGATCTTATTATACGGCAACTGTAGGAAACTCGTGTCGAGCAAAGCACGCCGACCTCGATATTCTAGTCGTCTGGATTTTGATGAGAGATGTTAGGATCTCAATATCTTGTATTGGTGATCGAGCATGAAGATCCGCCTGGCAACGTATGTAAGTGATGCTTGACTTGTAAGAAAAGTCAAGGTGGAGTATCAACAACCAGAAATACCCATATGAAAATGAGAACATGCTGCCATGGATTTTGTCGCTAGTCTACCTAAAACTCGAAACGGGAGCATTATCGTTATCACCTGGGTGATCGTCGATTGCCTCACGTAACCAGCACACTTTCTTGCAATCAAGGAAACTGACGAGTATTCACAGCTTGTTACCTTTGAGTTTGATCCATACCTGATTTATGGCAGGAAATATGCAACAGCTTTGGCTCATATCTAGACATGAGCATTACTTATCATTGTAGGACAACCAGACAGAGTAACGAACCATCCTGACACACGAAGACATGCTGTGAGCATGTGCATGATTGACTTTAGTGAACATTTTGGGAAAGACACTTCTCTTTGGGTGAGCTCTACTGCAGCCGTTACCGTTTTAGTATGCATACAACTCTGTTTGAGGAATCACGTGGATGATAATGCCAACCTCCTTGTGGATTGAGGTGGATGACAACCTAATCACGGGTCTAGGACTTGCGCACGGTATTGGAAATTGCGTGGCGACAACGCGTGATCGCCAGGAACCCTGATAACTTAGGAAACATCGGGAGTTCGCCGTAGGCAAACGTGTCATATTGGAAGTCTCACCCTGGGAGGGTGTGGTACGCTAGGGAAGCATGGCAAGCCTAATTTATGTTACACTGAGTTATTCAGAATTCTGGAAAGAATCGGTCACGTCGCCTACAAACTCGAGTTACCCGACGAATTGGGTAACGCACATGATATCATTTATGCCTCGAATCTAAGGCAGTGTTTGTTCGATGGAACACTAGTGATACCTTTATTAGTGTCTGATGTTAAAGACAAGTTGCAGATGTTAAGGAATTTATCAAAAACGTAGACTAGGAAGTCAAGGTTCGTTAGCATAGTTGTACGACAACCGTGAGAGTTTGCTGGAACTCAAGACGTGGACCAGAGTTCACGTGGGGGTGCGAGGATCAGATGAAGCTTAAGTATCCTCAACTTTTTTTTTCCGGATGACCGATCTAATTCTGGTAAAACTGGTGAATTTCGGGACGAAATTCCTTCTCAAGTTGGGGATGATGTGGCACCTGAAGAAAACCTGCAACAATCTTGATTTATCACTTCACCTCTCTGTGCTTACTTGTCAAATTTCGGGACGAAATTTCTTTCAAGTTGGGGATGATGTGACAACCTTAATATTTTAGGTTAGCGCTACTTAAACCCTTGGCGGGTGTCTATACGTTTAATTGCTTTTATATTACGACCATACGAGACCTAGTAGATCATACGATGTGTCGTTTAGATAATTTAGATAATTCTGAATATTGGATGTTATATTGGATGTTATTATATAATAATTGTGCATGTGTAGTGTAACAATGATGTGTAGTCGATATTAGTTTTATGACTTCAAGACTGTTTGATGATGATTGTGAGTTGGATTAAACTGAATTGTGGGCTTGGATGGTGTGGCAAATTGGGGAATTGAAATAATAATAATATCATGCAAATCCGGTTGGGTTAAAGTATTGAACGGATAATATTCATTTTAGTTGGGCTTTGTACGCCAACTGGGCTACACAAACAAATCATGAAAACAATAAGTTTATTTTGGGCCGCACATGAATTGCTACACCTCAGTTAGTTGCAAGCCCACCTCTAAGAACATTAGGTGGCCCAAACTCGAAATGGTGGGCTAACAACAGAGACGGGCCGTACAGTTAGTTGGGGGTAATGTATTAAGTTGTCAAAGTATTAATGTGAGACGCGGATGGGCTATGTGATATGTACGTGACTCGAATAGCTATTATATGACTATGTGATAATTGATGCAAATTGTTACATGCATGGTTTGATACGTGGTTTAATAGAATGGGATTCTAACTGTTAGTGGTAACCACAATAGGAAATAATTGATCAACTTGGAACACATAACGTATTCTACCGAGCACTCTAAGGTGAGTTCACTGCACTTTTCTAAGCATGCGTCCCGGTGGTTTGGGACATCTGGTAAACGTTTCCGAAGGGAATACTGGGTAAACTGTTTAATTGGGATGTTGGTTATTGAACACAATATAAATCATGTAAGACCCCGTACATCTACCGTGTTGCTGAAGAAGCAACGAGGTATTTAGTTGATAGCGCTATTAGGTTTGGCACCCTCACACCGGGCCGAAAGGACGGGCGTGAACTAATTACCTGGACTTCATGACCAACGCCTAGTTAGAGGCATTGGGGTTGGGCATTCTCATCGTGTATATATAAGACCCCTTACATCTATTCAAGGTTGTTTGATACCTTGACCTCATGACCAATGCCTAAATGGAGGCATTGGGGTTGGGCATTCACATCTAGTCGCCATATACGGTAATCGAGTAATAACAACATCAAATCAAATTGTTAAACTCTGTTATACATATATCTGGTAACTAAACTCGTAACAAAACTTTGAACTCACCAGCGTTGTCTGACACACTTGTCTGCATGCTTGCAGGTCTGTAGGTTTATATCATGGAACTTGCTGTCTGGAAGGCTGGAGTGGTCATGGGTCGAGATATACGGAAACGCAACACAAATCTAACGGTTTTGAACACGTGGTTTATGAAACGCTTAATAAGTGATTTATGCTTCCGCTGTATACAATGGATTATGTTTAATGTTTTGTAACACTTTACGATAATGAATGAAAGTTCTATTCAAATATATGCTATAGTTCAATGTGATTGGTGGCTTGGATCCTGGTACTTCACACGCCCCGCGGTGTTTCCGCAAGTGGTATTTTGGGGGTGTGACAAACATAATATCCATGTCGCCGTAGTCTAATAAGTGATGCAGGCTATATATAGGTAAAAAGGGTATATTTTGGTACCATTCGGGTTGATTTGAAACAGTTTTGCTAAAACTTTTTTCTTACCTTAACCCTTAAAGGTCACCTGCCTAACTCAAAACATAAGGTTTGATCTATGTATTATCGTATATAATAGCAATATCTTAGTTGTTTTTTGGTAAAATTGATTATATGCCTGATGTGTTGATGTTTTAGCTAGGTTTAGGGAAATATGTATGATTACGATTTTATTGAAAGTGTTAGTTGAGTTGTAATGAATCAACAGT
Organism: Helianthus annuus; assembly: GCF_002127325.2. Lineage (NCBI taxonomy): Eukaryota > Viridiplantae > Streptophyta > Magnoliopsida > Asterales > Asteraceae > Helianthus > Helianthus annuus. The sequence continues at coordinate 41,575,275 of NC_035449.2, forward strand.
GTTTGATTGAAAGTTTGTTTTGTATTGCAATGTTGCAGTCCAAGTTGATGGTTCACTTGCTATCCTCACATCGCCCGTATTAAACGCTCTTTCCTGGTGCTAATAATTTTGAGTTTTATCATTGCAATTCGGACTTCATTTATGCTGAATATGTTATGGTTGTTGGATATCATCATATGTGTATAGTTTGGCAGGTATTGTTCTTGCTGAGTCCTATCATATTTTATTGTCCTTTCTTTGTTATCCAGCAAATAAGTTCTATAATTTTTTTGTTAATTATCATTTTCTGAGTTTTAAACCTTTAATTGGTCACACTTTGGATCAATTTTGGGGCTGGGAACCATAAAACCACTTACTCGATCAACTTTTTGGCTGGGATGAAGATACTAAATTTTTGTTTGGGTATACATAAATAATCTCGATTCAAAATTATTTAGGGGGTCAAATGATTACTATTATATAATTAAATTCATTCCAGCTGCTCTTCCCAAACATGAGAAAAAGTTGTTGCTGTTGTTATGGCTGAGAAGCCTTGCTAACGGATGTGAAAGAGGAAAACGAACAGAGCCTTGCGATTTGGATAAATATTTTGCAATCAGTAAATCGAAACAAGGTATTCTTCTCCCTGGAAACCATAATATGTTCAGTTCGTTTTTGTGTTTGCACCCGTATGGTAGGTTGGGGTTTTTGAAATAATCAGATTGAACCAAGCAACCTTTGACCCATGTAGAAGCATCCCAATTACTAGGGGATATTTGTGTGATCGAGCCAAGTTTACTTTCCAATATTGATTTGAGTATATTTTGTGTCTGTGAATCTGTAGATATAGATGTGTGTATATTTTTGCTTTACTCTACATTGAGATTAGGGCAATAATGTAGAGATACCATTTTATTGTTTACCACTTAATTCCTAAATTGTCATCGTTTTGTGTTAATAGTGATTTATATTATTTCCTATGCTTTTGGAATTTGATTTTGAGATAAGCTTCACTTCATCTTTCAGAGTTTATTGGAACTAGCAACTCCACAAAAACTGTGCTGTAAAGTCTAAACTATAATGTAAGCTGTTACACGCAAACTGATCAGACTTACTGTTTCTATTGCGGTTCAAATGGATAATTAGTTCAACCATAACCGTTCGACACATACAGTCAAGTTAATTGATATATAGATTTGAGTTGTTATTTTAATCGTAACTGATGTTGTTCTGCATATCTTTTAAATGACACTAGGTTTGGGACATGTGACATGTGATGGTGGGCGACAACTCGATTTAAAGTGGCAAGAGGGAAGAGGCGATCTACGGCGGGCGGTGGTTCGGTGACAAACAAGACAATGGCAGCAAAGCTTGGCTTTGTCGGTACGGCGGCCACATCCGGTGATGATCGGTGGTCAATTCGCTTTGATGAAAGGTGAAATAAATCTGCCCCGTAAAGTGTAGCGAGCGAGACCACAACTTCTTGTGTTCCGGGGTGGTTTCGGTATCAAATCACAGGGTACCTGGCAACAGCGATTTGGGTTATTGTGGCTAAGTGGAAAGTGCTCAGGGGCAGCAAATGATGGTCAAATAGCACAGCAAATGATGGTCAAATAGCACTGGGTAGTGGGGTGGTGGCTGCCATAACATAATGGAAAATGGGACATCCACGTCATGTGATTTGGGTTCGGTTTTGGGGTCGAATTATGGTGTACGTACATAGCGTGAGTTTGAACGTTATAGGTGAGTTCTAAACATCCATGTTTTAATGTTTTCAATGGTATTAATGGGTTTTATTATGACATCTTGCGTCAATTCGGACACAAGTAAATTTTTAAGTGGGTCTCTATGGGTTCAGCCAAGCAGAATATTATGCAGGTCAAGATGGTCGGTGTTGCATGGTTGGACGGGCTGGAGTGGATTATGTAAAGAAACTAAATGGGTTGTCTAAGGAAACTCTACCTATACGTTATCATTCTTTTGCTCCACTTTACTGTATTAAGGCACTGTCCAAAGGGAGCGTTGGTAATGATATATGCCAGATCTAAACTAGATAGGAAAAAATGGTGGTTCTGGGTTGTTCTTGGCAGTTTTGGACCTGAACTTGGTTGTTTTACGGTGGTTGTGGCTGTTTCCGTTTTCTGGTAAAGTGGAGAACCGGTGTGCAACTTGAAAGTGGTCGATCTTACGACATGGGGTTTTGAAAAAGATGTTGAAGATGTATGCAAGTAGAGCAAAATTTGCATGCAGGTGAGACTGAAATGGACAATTATATTAAATTAGATATAAATGTTATTAATTTAATTTCTCAAAAGAGAACAACTATAGAAAAAGTTGACAATTTTATGTTTAAAGCAAATCACCTCCATGTATAAAAAGTTGAACATTAATATGAGTTTTTGTTTAATCGTGTGGTGCAGGAGGGCAGTGGTGGCCTCTCATTGGGCTAGGTAGAAATCGGGTTATGCTAATTACACATGGCTTGGTTGGCTGAGTCATTCACTTTCACCTCTTGAAAATCCTTCCTGTTTCTTTCTTTTCTTCTGATTCTTTGTCGGATTCCGCTGAAGGCAACCGGAGGTGGATACAGAGTTGCGGCCATCTCCGACTAATATAGGTGTAAAAAACTGGGTATTGTAGTTAGAGCAAAAGTTTTTGCTTGATCTATTCATGCGTTCATTCTTTCAGTTATGTCTGAAACATACATGTGATGTTCATACTCTTTTTTACTTTCTTTCTTTAGTTGGTTTTGGACCACCTCTTCTACCCATTAGTGTTATGAAGCAAGCATCCCTCTATACCCTACCGCACCACCATTGCTCCTATTCCAATACCGTTAATTGTTGAAGTTGTCGCCGCCGCTACCTGGTTTAAACGTTATCGCCGGTGTTATATACCACCATCTCGGCTTATTATCTCCGTTGCTGCTACATGTCGTTTAAGGAAAGGAAGTTGCAAAGGCGATTGTTTAGTTGGGAGAGGCTTATAAGAGGATAGAAATTATGAAGCAGGGGGATATGGTAAAGTTAGAAAATCAAAAGATGGAGTTTACTAGAAAATATGAGCTTCATATGTTGAACATGTTTATGGAGAGTCAAGTTGAGCTTGAGAGGATGAATAATAAGAAGAAGAGACATCTGCTACAGGTATAACACTGCTCCTAATTAATTTCTGACATTTGATGATCACCAACAAAATACTAATAAGGCTATTAATGTTTTCTATTAATCTATAATGTTTTGTTAAATAAAAGAAAACATACAAGAATAAATCACATTTATATCTGACTTTGTTTTTAGCCATAATACGAAGACCATGATAATATACTAAATGTTTTTTAAAAGAGTTAATAGGCATGCTACTTGTTGCGTTAAGAACTTAGTAAAAGTGGTCTAGATCGCGTATTAGCATAAACGTAGTCGGGTATGTACCCGGGTATTGAGCCAAGAAAACCGGCCCTATGAATCTGGTTCGGGTAGGGAATACAACCAAAATGGGTATGATTAGGCAGTGATACCAGGTTTTTAAAAGAATTAGTTGTTTATTTATTTTAATTTACACAAAAAAAATCTGTTTTAGATTAAAATTTTGTTTTTGTTTTTGTTTTTGTTTTGATACAATAATTAAAATAAATATACAACCATGGTCAAAATGGACCTATTACGACTATAAAGCCATTAAAATACGGTTGTGTGAACACTACGGGCTATAATGGGCTTGGATAGGATATAAAACTCGGGTCGAGTATTATTAAAAACGGGTTTGGGATATTTTTGGGTTGGCGTAATTCCTGGGCAAGACAATCAAATGACATTAATTTTTAGCCATTTGACTTTGATACGTCAAATTAGTTTCTTTTGCATTGTACGGAGCTCCCACCGCAACATACGGGTTCCCACTAAGTGATGGTAATGGCCGGTTACTGGTGTGTGATTGTAAGACTGTGTAATGGGCTAACGGCTAACGCCCAACGTCAACTCAGCCATGTTGGGTATTAAACACCACTTGGTATGGCGTGAGTGTGTTTTTCGTGAGGCTAGCAACGGGTGTGGGCTGGAAGAACCATACTCAAGAATTTATCATTGGAATCTCAAACCAAGACATTGGAAATCCCTGAGTCCACTAAGAAGCTAAGGCATATGATTCATATACCAATACTCGATATTGTTGTTATTATTACTGTGTTAACAGCAGGGGAGAACCTAGAGTGATAGAATGCAAGCTATAAACCAGTTAGTTTGTAATTTTTGAATGATTTTGCTTTTAATGTTGAAAATTTGTTCAATTCATTTTTTTTCTATTTACTGTTATATTTCTAAATTTTTTATTTGTGTTGATTAGGTAGAAACCGACTCATAATTCAAGCCTTCTCGGATTCAAGGTATGGTTTATATTGATTAGGTAAAATTGATTCATCATTATCATTCAAGCCATATGTAGATCCAATATAATGTTTTATGTGTATGTGCGTGAAATAGGAACAACCAGGTTGCTAAATATCAGCAACTACACACATGGACCATGGAAAAGTAATTGACTCCTATTCATCCAACTTATGATTTGAAGTGTGTCATTAAGCTAGCCCTTTGTGAAGATGCTAGAGATAAATGTTAGATATTTATTTATTTTTGTCCACTGTTCAATAGTTACCAAGGATACTTTTAAGGGTTAATGGATATTAATAATCCAAAGTTTCTCTCATTCTTAGCTCCCTTGCATAGTTTGGACTATGGTGTTGTGCTATGGGCGGTCCTATTAGTTTATTTCAGTTTTTATATACCCTAGAACGAGTTAATTATATAAATAAAATTCGATCTCGATTATAACGCATAAAAATTTTAAGTAAAAAACGGTAAAATGGTAAATATAATTTTAAGCTTCTTCTCTTTGGCATCAACAGTGGGAGCAAAGTTAAAGTGGAGTGAATATGCAACCCGGGTATTCAACTTCATTAGGCCACAAACTGTAGCTTTTAAAACTCGGATCTTGGTTAACATAAAGAATTGATTCCATGGATACCAAAATGTCGTCTTTCTTTAATGATTAATTTAATATAATATGTTGCAAGTTTGAGTTGGTGTTGTTTTTTATGGTTGCCAAAAGGTTCTCTTTAAATTTTCTATTTTGTCGAGAAACCAGAAAGTCTTTTAATGAAAGGAACGCTTTGATTTATAAAGTAGTGAAAGAGATAAAGGAAGAATTGTTTGATGGGTAAAACATATGTGACAACCCGAAAACTAGAACTTTTCGTTGTGTCGTGATGTAACTTGTTTGTACATTATGTGACTAGTGACTGACTAAACTTAATGATAACGTGAATCTTTATGTGATATGTGCTTTGTTATGTGTGCATTGGTATGTATATATGTATGTGTTATATGTGAGCCGAAAACCCAACCCGAGAACAAGGAACCCGACTCGAGACCATGAGGTCTCGAGTGATTTGTGACCATGACTCGCAACCGGGCGGTTGCGAGTGGGCCTTTGGGCCGTAACCGGTTTGGGCCGAAACCCCAAGCCCAACCCGAAACATCCCTTGGTATATATACCCCATCTTTCCCCACTTTCCCTCATTTCATACACAACACACAAACACACTTCTACTATTTTTCTCTCAACTAGAAACCCTCAACAACACACCCCAATCCCTTTCAATTTTCGGTTCAAGCAAGGATCCCGGACAAGGACTCGGTCAAGACCACTAACTCGGACACTTCACCTTCTCTCATTTTCTTCCTTTCTTTCGGCTCATCCTCCTTCTTCACAACCGGTTAGTGTTGTTACTATGTGCATGAGATTTATGTTTGTTATATGAACTAGAAATGCTTGGGTAGTAGTTTTTGTATAATTTTTAGGATGATTTGTGGAACTTGACTATATGTGAAAACCCTTGTGAACAAAGCTTGATAACATGTTTAAATGACTAACAAATGGTAGTTCAAGAATGATTATGACTAACCATACTATGCTTCTTTATTCCTTGCAAATAATGATGTTAAACTTAAGATTCGGATATATAATGTATGTTTTGCATGTTGATCTTGCTAAAACATGTGATTTTGGTTCATAAATATATGATTATGTTGATATGAAAACCCTAGAAAATGATGAACATAAGATGAACTTGTTTGAATATGACTTGAAGATGTAAAAATGGCAAAGTTTGATCTATTTTCATTGCTGGTCAGTTTAGGAAAAATGTTAGTGGAACCTTATTGGCTGTTTCCTAATCTGGGTCTGATTGCATAGTACATATTGGACTGTTAGATCTGCATCATCACGTGTACGTGAAAGGGACAGCTTACGACTCGCAACCACACCGTTGCGACTCGCAACCAAGGCAAGACAACTCGAGACCACGTAGTTGCGACTCGCAACCATAGCATGACAACTCGAAACCTCACGATTGCGACTCGAGACTACGACGGTTGCGACTCGCAACCACAGCATGATGACTCGAGACCACACGGTTACGACTCGCAACCATAACGTGACAAGCCGAAACCACCTGGTTGCGACTCGAGACCAGCTGGTTGCGAGTGGGCTGTCCACTTTGGTTATTGGGCCATTATGTGTTATGGGCTATCTGTTGACTGGGTTATGTGTTACTGTTGACTGCTTAATTGTTTAGGCCGGCCCAATAACCCCATGACTGTTTACTTGTATGCATGTTACGTGCCAGTATGTGTTTTACGTGAATACTTGTATCTGACCTATACCGGTAACCATGTTAGGACATGGTGACCAGCGTGTTTGACCGAGTAACCTAAACCTACCGAGCAACCCAAGGTGAGTTCACAACTTAAAAGCATGCGTCCCGGTGGTTTGGGACACGAGACTAACAACCCTATCCCCTGGTAAAAGGGGATACCATTTACATACTTTCCCTGGTTATTGGGAACAAAACTTACTTTTCCTTCCCTGGTATTGGGAAACCTTTTGGACAATCCTATCCCCTGGTAAAAGGGGATACCATTTACATACTTTCCCTGGTTATTGGGAACACAACTTACTTTTCCTTCCCGGGTATTGGGAAACCTTTTGGTTAATCACTGTTTATACGGATTGCAACTAACGGCACTAAACGAAACTCTATCACTCAAGTCCCTACTACAAATACCGATTAGTCGCCGGGTTAGGCGAGCGAGTTATTAGTTGATAGCGCTATTTAGGTGTTTACCAGCCTCACACCGTGCCCTGGTTTGGGACGGGCGTGAACTAATAGACTCAGAAATCCGTCAATGATGATAGAACATTGACATCGGGGCATCCTGCGGATACGCAACGGTTACCTAGTGTTCGGTATTGGAAAAACAGTTTAGTCGCTAACTTTTGGGGTAGCTCCCCAGGGCATGTATAAACGGATAAATTAACCGGTGAAACAAGTTTTTGGTAATTAAAACTGGACAACTAGTGAACTCACTCAGCATTATTGTTGACCCCTTACTGCATGCTTTGCAGGTAACCAATGATTCAGGAGCTGCTGCTTGGGGATGTGTAGTGTTCGTCAAACCCGTGTGTTGGGATAACTGTTTTGAACAACGAACTGTCTTCAAAACTATTTTGGTTTATGCTTCCGCTGTTTTGTTAAACTAATTACCGAACCTAAACTCTGATATTGCTAATTACTACGGATATTAAATATTTCTTAATGCTCAGTATAATTGGTGGCTGGATCCTGGTCAGTCACGCCCTCGAAGCGGGTGTTATCCGCAGGTGGATTTTGGGGTTGTGACAGATTGGTATCAGAGCCATTGGTTATAGTGAACTTGGTTTTAAAAAGGGGTAAATCTTTTTGGAGAAAACCAGACTATAACCCGTGACTCGTGACGACACTACACTCCAAGTACAAGGCTCAACACTTTTAACCTCATAGCTCGGACCAGTGTTTACTTGTTTGCTTACTTTATGTTTCCTGTTTCGCTATACGTACTAGTATGCCTAACTAGTGAACGCCCACATACGATATTGCATGTGATTGCACGTTAGCACGCCAATATGAATTCCTGAACACTTTCTCGTATCATGTGATTGATAGGGTGGTAATTCCCTAAACCTCCGTGACTTACACTACTTAATACTCTTTGAAATCTACTCGAGTGTGGGGAACCATTTGACATGAGTTAAGAGGAGCTGAGATGAACATGCAAATCACAATATTATTGTGGGTGCACACATAATAATATAGTGGGGTGGATGTAAGTCCCAGTGAGGCTTAACAAGTGAAAAAGGGGTTCCGTTTCGTTATCTGTATGATGAGAAACACAACAGTCCATAGGAACCGTAGCAGTGATTGTCTCCTACTCGAACACGATCTTTTCACTTCTCACTGCACCCCTTTCGAACCTCGATGCTATCGAGTATTACCTGAACACCCATATGAACGCCTAGCGAACTGTGTAGAACATTAGGTGCTTGTACGAGCATCCCCGGGATGGGTGTTGAAACGACAATGATTGGTCTATATCCTTCTCACCTTTCTTCGCTTACTGGAACTTAACGTGTTGACGTCTTAAATCCCGAAGTGCGATCACTTCTGCAACACTATCTCAACATACCGTGTAGTACTCAGTCAAGAGGGTAGACGTAGTACCTTACTGGCTTCAGCATTTGAACGACCCTAGTCACCGACAACGAGCATCAGCGAATTGACTCCAATCGAACCCTTAACCCTAGTCAGCGGCTCATAGGAGCCAGCTCTTACGAATCAGTCGGGCCATAAGCGATGACAATCGACAATGGTGCGGAAATGCGTAACGGCCAGCTCAATAAGTACACCTTGGGACGCGGCACGGAAACGCGACAAGATGGACTTGTCAGTGAAGGATCGTAGCGCACCATTTCAAGCAACGACATCAGAAACAACAGTCGCGACAACATCAAGGTCAACAACCAGGGGAATGATGATAGTAATGGGAGTCCTCGCAACCGTAACAACAACATTGGAAATGATGCTCGTGGAAGGGCATTTAGGATTGGCGCAGGCGACGCCAGACATAGTATGAGTAGTTGTTTGCTTCATCTCTATTCTGCTTGACCCTGATACTTCTTGAAACCGAACCAGATGTGGAATCGACTGATGGCAAGTCAAATAGAATCTCAAAAGTTCGTTAGGATGTAAACCCGACCTTGTGGGACGAGTGTCCGATGTCGACCTTCCTTCTACCACACTCGATGGTTTCAACGCAGTAGTTAGTGTGAATTGGTTACCCAGGAATCGCGCGAATATACCCGGTGAGGAGAAAACTTTGTGTGGAGAATCGGCAATTGTTCTAAAGCATCAGAGTAGTTCAATAGTTAGCGCCATCTCAGCTGTGGAGGCCAGAAGTGTCTACAGAGAGATTACTCCGCTGTGTTAGCAACCGCTACGGATGTTAAGGCTAAGGAAAAGTGGATCGAGGATCCACCAGTTGTTCGTTGTTTCTCTCGGCATGCTATCCGAGGAACATTCAGTTTTTCTTCCGAAAATTTGTTAAGCGGAATCTCAGTTTGATCTCACGTCTGAGGTAGCCCTGATTACATGTACTTTTACCATTTTGCGCCAGGAAGGTCGCAAGATCTATCAAAGCAACTACAGGAACCGTTGGACAGGAGTTTTGTAAGGTCTAGTTCTTCGCTTTGGGGGAGCCCCACTTATCCTAGGGAAGATGGGCCTTTTCGTGTGTATACTGACTATTAAGAACTCATCAAGGTGACAGCCCATAACCATTTGTCTCGATCCCGTATTGACAACCTGTTGACCAGTTACATGGGTCATGCTCCTATGTGAAGATTGAGTAGCGAACGAACTAACATCAGATGGAAGTCCAAAGGGAGGATGTTCCTAAAACGGCATAGTGAACGCAATGAGGCCATTTCCAGGAAACACCGGATGAATCATTCCATGACCTTTTGGGGTGAACAACCCACCAGCTGCTTTATGGATCACACTGCAACTGTGTTTATCTAGTACGTTTTGAATCACTTCTAGGAGAAAGGGGCACCTTGAACAACACTTGTATTCCATTGTAGAGCTTCTAGGGGAGGAGCGTCTACGTGCAAAGTCTACCTAAGTATGACTTCAGGATTCGGGAAGTACACATTTTCTTTTTATCAAACAACGAAGTGGGAATACACATGGATCTCGCTAAGATCCATTTTGTTAGGAACTGATCAACATCAAAGATCCCTTCGAGGATACAGGAGTTTCTTGGTCCCACTAGATACTATCGCAGCTTAATCACAAGATTTTTGGAGGTCGCACAGCTTAAGTCTCGTTGGCACAGCAGGGTGTTGTGTTCGTGAAAGACCAAAACAGGAGGACGTCTTTTCAGCTTTCGAATCCCAAACTTTGTAATGCACTGAGCATCATCTTCACCCTAGGGTACGGGTAATCTAGCGGTATACCATGATGCTTCGAATCAGGATCCCAGTTACACACGGATGCAACGCGAGAAGGTTATTGCTTACGCCTCTCGACAACTTAGGACGCACGAAAGGAACTACACAACGCTTGATTTGGAACTGGGAGCAGTGATCTTCGCACTTAAGTTATGACGGCATTACCTATACGGAACCAAGTGCGCCACCTACACCGACCACAGAAGTTTAGAACACATATTCAAGCAGAAGGAACTGAATATGCGACAGCGACGATGGGGCGAACTGCTGAATGATTACGAGTGCTCCATCAGGTATCACCCGGGCAAGGCCAATGTAGTGGCAGACGACCTCAGTCGGAAGGACACTACGCCTAAGCGCGTAAGAGCTTTACAACTCACGATCCATTCTAGTCTACCTTCGCAAATACGAGCTGCTCAGATGGAAGCACTGAAACCAGAGAACGTTAGAGCTGAAGCCCTACGCGGGTCAAGGCAACACTTAGAACAGAAGGAAGACGGTGCTTATTATGTAACAGGACGCATTTGGGTCCCACTCTATGGCGACTTACGAGAACTTGCGATGAATGAAGCGCACAAATCTCGCTACTCAGTACACCCTGGTTCGGATAAGATGTACCACGATATTAAGACTACGTATTGGTGGCCTAGCATGAAGGCCCACATAGCAACTTACGTCAGCAAGTGTTTGACTTGTGCGCGAGTCAAGACGGAATATCAGAAACCCTCAGGCCTACTCCAACAACCAGAGATACCACAATGGAAATGGGAGTAAATTTCCATGGATTTCGTTACTGGCCTACCTAGATCACAGCGCGGAAACGACACTATCTGGGTGATCGTGGATCGACTCACGAAATCCGCACACTTCTTGGCAATCGAAGACAACAGATGAATTCTCCACTCTGGCGAAGATATACCTCAAGGAAGTGGTTTCGAGGCACGGGGTGCCCACCTCTATCATCTCTGATCGAGATGCACGTTTTACTTCGGAACTGTGACAAGCAATGCACAAGTCTTTTGGCTCACGTTTAGTTATGAGCACAGCATATCACCCACAGACGGACAGGCAATCCGAACGCGCTATTCAAACATTAGAAGACATGCTTCGCGCTTGTGTAAACGACTTTGGCAACAGCCGGGAAAGGCATCTGCCACTCGTGGAATTCTCGTATAATAACAGCTACCACACCAGCATTAAAGCTGCTCCGTTTGAGGCATTGTACGGACGTAAATGCCGGTCACCTCTTTGTTGGGCAGAGGTGGGGGATAGTCAAATCACTGGTCCAGAACATGTGGTAGACACTACTGAGCGGATTGCTCAAATACGACAACGCATGGCGGCCGCTCGTGACCGTCAGAAGGCTTACGCCGATAAGGGCAGGAAACCACTTGAGCTCCAGGTTGGGGAGCGGGTATTACTCAAAGTTTCACCCTGGAAGGGTGTGGTTCGTTTTGGTAAACGAGGCAAACTCAACCCACGGTACGTTGGACCTTTCGAAATCTTTGAGAAAATAGGCAAGGTGGCCTACAGACTGAACTTACCAGCAGAACTCGGTGCAGTTCACAACGTTTTCCATGTGTCGGATCTGAAGAAGTGTCTGTCAGATGAGACGCACGTAGTTCCTCTGAAGGAACTCACGATCGACGAACAGTTGAAATTCGTCGAAGAACCTGTCGAAATCACGGACCGGGATGTTAAGGTCCTCAAGAGCACTAGAATACCTCTTGTTCGAGTTCGTTGGAACTCACGTCGCGGCCCAGAGTTCACCTGGGAGCGCGAAGATCGGATGAAACAAAAATATCCCCAACTGTTTGAGAACAGTACAAACGCTACTGAGGCTGAAGCTACGGAATTTCGGGACGAAATTCCAGATCAACGGGGGGTGGATGTGACACCCCAGGATAACCGGGAAAACCTTACAACTTGACTAGCTTCCTCAGTGAGTGCCATCAAATTTCGGGACGAAATTTCTTTCAACTTGGGGATGATGTGACAACCCGAAAACTAGAACTTTTCGTTGTGTCGTGATGTAACTTGTTTGTACATTATGTGACTAGTGACTGACTAAACTTAATGATAACGTGAATCTTTATGTGATATGTGCTTTGTTATGTGTGCATTGGTATGTATATATGTATGTGTTATATGTGAGCCGAAAACCCAACCCGAGAACAAGGAACCCGACTCGAGACCATGAGGTCTCGAGTGATTTGTGACCATGACTCGCAACCGGGCGGTTGCGAGTGGGCCTTTGGGCCGTAACCGGTTTGGGCCGAAACCCCAAGCCCAACCCGAAACATCCCTTGGTATATATACCCCATCTTTCCCCACTTTCCCTCATTTCATACACAACACACAAACACACTTCTACTATTTTTCTCTCAACTAGAAACCCTCAACAACACACCCCAATCCCTTTCAATTTTCGGTTCAAGCAAGGATCCCGGACAAGGACTCGGTCAAGACCACTAACTCGGACACTTCACCTTCTCTCATTTTCTTCCTTTCTTTCGGCTCATCCTCCTTCTTCACAACCGGTTAGTGTTGTTACTATGTGCATGAGATTTATGTTTGTTATATGAACTAGAAATGCTTGGGTAGTAGTTTTTGTATAATTTTTAGGATGATTTGTGGAACTTGACTATATGTGAAAACCCTTGTGAACAAAGCTTGATAACATGTTTAAATGACTAACAAATGGTAGTTCAAGAATGATTATGACTAACCATACTATGCTTCTTTATTCCTTGCAAATAATGATGTTAAACTTAAGATTCGGATATATAATGTATGTTTTGCATGTTGATCTTGCTAAAACATGTGATTTTGGTTCATAAATATATGATTATGTTGATATGAAAACCCTAGAAAATGATGAACATAAGATGAACTTGTTTGAATATGACTTGAAGATGTAAAAATGGCAAAGTTTGATCTATTTTCATTGCTGGTCAGTTTAGGAAAAATGTTAGTGGAACCTTATTGGCTGTTTCCTAATCTGGGTCTGATTGCATAGTACATATTGGACTGTTAGATCTGCATCATCACGTGTACGTGAAAGGGACAGCTTACGACTCGCAACCACACCGTTGCGACTCGCAACCAAGGCAAGACAACTCGAGACCACGTAGTTGCGACTCGCAACCATAGCATGACAACTCGAAACCTCACGATTGCGACTCGAGACTACGACGGTTGCGACTCGCAACCACAGCATGATGACTCGAGACCACACGGTTACGACTCGCAACCATAACGTGACAAGCCGAAACCACCTGGTTGCGACTCGAGACCAGCTGGTTGCGAGTGGGCTGTCCACTTTGGTTATTGGGCCATTATGTGTTATGGGCTATCTGTTGACTGGGTTATGTGTTACTGTTGACTGCTTAATTGTTTAGGCCGGCCCAATAACCCCATGACTGTTTACTTGTATGCATGTTACGTGCCAGTATGTGTTTTACGTGAATACTTGTATCTGACCTATACCGGTAACCATGTTAGGACATGGTGACCAGCGTGTTTGACCGAGTAACCTAAACCTACCGAGCAACCCAAGGTGAGTTCACAACTTAAAAGCATGCGTCCCGGTGGTTTGGGACACGAGACTAACAACCCTATCCCCTGGTAAAAGGGGATACCATTTACATACTTTCCCTGGTTATTGGGAACAAAACTTACTTTTCCTTCCCTGGTATTGGGAAACCTTTTGGACAATCCTATCCCCTGGTAAAAGGGGATACCATTTACATACTTTCCCTGGTTATTGGGAACACAACTTACTTTTCCTTCCCGGGTATTGGGAAACCTTTTGGTTAATCACTGTTTATACGGATTGCAACTAACGGCACTAAACGAAACTCTATCACTCAAGTCCCTACTACAAATACCGATTAGTCGCCGGGTTAGGCGAGCGAGTTATTAGTTGATAGCGCTATTTAGGTGTTTACCAGCCTCACACCGTGCCCTGGTTTGGGACGGGCGTGAACTAATAGACTCAGAAATCCGTCAATGATGATAGAACATTGACATCGGGGCATCCTGCGGATACGCAACGGTTACCTAGTGTTCGGTATTGGAAAAACAGTTTAGTCGCTAACTTTTGGGGTAGCTCCCCAGGGCATGTATAAACGGATAAATTAACCGGTGAAACAAGTTTTTGGTAATTAAAACTGGACAACTAGTGAACTCACTCAGCATTATTGTTGACCCCTTACTGCATGCTTTGCAGGTAACCAATGATTCAGGAGCTGCTGCTTGGGGATGTGTAGTGTTCGTCAAACCCGTGTGTTGGGATAACTGTTTTGAACAACGAACTGTCTTCAAAACTATTTTGGTTTATGCTTCCGCTGTTTTGTTAAACTAATTACCGAACCTAAACTCTGATATTGCTAATTACTACGGATATTAAATATTTCTTAATGCTCAGTATAATTGGTGGCTGGATCCTGGTCAGTCACGCCCTCGAAGCGGGTGTTATCCGCAGGTGGATTTTGGGGTTGTGACAACATATATGGTGAAAGGTACACGGGTGACATGGAATGAATTGTGATTATTTGATTTCGCGAAGATTCGATTTATTTGTATGTAGTATGTTTGTTTTGTTGTAGGATGTTGCTTTACAATCTGTAATTGAGACCGATATAGCAACCCGTCTTCTCTCATGGTCAATTGTATGTTGCTTTATTATGGAAAAAAACACGAGATGGAGTCAAACTACTAATACTTGACAACGACGGCAAACCTACAGATAAAACAACTAATGTGGTTTATGAAGAGATTTTCAACGAATTGTGATCGTTGCATATTCATGTATTTCAATTTGTAGTTGTACTCTAATATATTCCTTTGTGTTTTAACGTGTATTTAATCATAACATTTTATGCAATTAGATCAAGAGGTCAAATCGTGTTAAATGTGGCTTCAAGTGGAATTGCATTGTTGTTGTTAGATGGTGGCAGGACTGCACATTCCAGGTTTAGCATACCGTTGAATCTTACTGAAGATTCGGTATGTAATATAAAACCAGAAAGTGATCTGTCTAAATTACTTCTTGAGACTATATTGATAATTTGGGATAAAGCACCTATGGTACACAAACATGCATTTGAAGCGCTCAATAGAACAATGAATGGCGTTTTCAACATTGACAAATCTCTCAATTCAGATATCCGGTTTGGAGGTAAGGTTATTGTTTTTGGTGACGATTTTAGACAAATATTACTTGTTGTTCCAAATGGTGGGAGACAAGAGATTGTTAATGCCTCCTTATGTTTGTCTTATCTATGGAGTAATTGTAAATTGCTAAGACTAACAAGAAACATGAGGTTAACGGTTGGAAGATCTACAGCTGATGTTGAAGAAATAAATACTTTTGCCAAATGGCTTTTGGATTTGGGTGATGGTAACGTTGGTGGTCCAAATGATGGAGGAGCAACTATTGAAATACCACAAGATCTTTTGATTACTGACGCATCTGATCCAATTGCAAGTTTAATTGATTTTGTTTATCCATCAATCTTGGAAAATGTAGACGACCATAACTATTTAAGTTAGCAGGCTATACTTGCACCTAAAAATGATGTTGTTCATGAGATTAATGATAGGTTGCTAGCAATGTTTCCTGGTGAAGAAAAAGAGTATCTTAGCTCTGACAGTCTTTGTCCGTCTGAAGATGTAAATTCTACACAACAAAGACTATACTCTCCGAATGTGCTTAATGGTCTTAAAATATCAGGCTTACCAAATCATAGGTTAGTCCTTAAACCTGGTGTTCCAGTAATGTTATTACGAAATATTGATCAACGGAATGGATTGTGCAACGGTACAAGGCTACAAGTAAAAAAGCTGCACAACCGTGTAATAGAAGCCGAGATAATATCTGGTGCAAGTATTGGTAGTTGCACATATATACCTCGATTAAACTTGATACCTTCTGATAAAAAAGATTCCTTTTGCTTTTCAAAGGAGGCAATTTCCACTGGCCGTAAGTTTTGCAATGACGATCAACAAAAGTCAAGGTCAGTCTCTTTCAAGAGTTGGTTTGTACCTCAAACAACCGGTCTTCTCTCATGGTCAATTGTAAGTTGCCTTATCAGGGTGAAAACAAGAAATGGGGTCAAAATACTTATACTTGACAACAACGGAAAACCTATAGATAAAATAACTAATGTGGTGTATAAAGAGATTTTCAACGAATTGTGATAGCTTCATATTGATGGTTAATAAAAAGTTTTTACATGATCCGTTTCAAGACGTGTATATATTCATAACATTTTATGTAAACAACGATGATGAAGCGATATTATCTTTAATAAACCCGTGTAATACACGGGTCCTAAGGCTAGTGTGTGTGTGTGTGTGTGTGTGTGTGTGTGTGTGTGTGTGTATATATATATATATATATATATATATATATGGGACCGCTAAAATGAAAACCACCTCCAGTTGTAAGAACGATGAGAAGTACACCGTACGGGGCGAGTTGGACCAAATTTTTTTTTTCATAAACGTAGATGCGTGTATTATAAACACATTTGTAAAAAAAATCAAAATAAAAATGTCGTGTGTGTAGTTTTGAGCACCGCAAGTTTGTGTTTACAGGTACCGTAAATTTTTGGTCCAACTCGCCCCGGATCAAAAAGTTCTCATGGTTCTTACAACTGGAGGTGGTTTTCATTTTAGCGGTCCCATATATATATAGGATCAGGATTTAGAGAAGACAGTGAAAAGTGTGAGAACGGTGAGAACGCTTATGGATCGTCCGATCAAAACAACCCATGGACTAGATTGCGCGGTGGCGTTTTCATAAATAACATCAATATTATTATGTGGGACATGCTTCATTAAGGGTAAAAGGGTCTTTTACCGCTCATATTCAAAACGCCATACAAAAAATAAAACGCCATTAAAAACAAAACGCAAAAAATTAAAAATAAAACGCGTTGAATATTACAGGAAGATGAAACAACAAAAATAACTGAATTTCAGTTATTAACATTTATTAGAAGAAATTCCCGCCTAAATTACGCGCCAAAAACATCATTATATAAACAAAGGTAAAACATAGCTTCCATAATCACTTCAGTCTATCCATTTTCTGCAAAAAAAATCGTTAACCAAAAACGCCGACTTAAACAAAACGCCAAAAATGTCAACAATCGTTTCGTGGAGATACACTTTGGGAATCAGGCGATACGTCCTCCATTTTGACAACAGAAGGAGGGTGTATGTTAAGACGGTCAGGGCAATTCTAAAGATGGAAGAAGAGATACAGAGGCAAATCTTATCCATTGGCATCGCTCTAGACAACGAATGCCATGAAACGCATATGCTTATGAAAGCATTAACCAGCAAATTTGGACCAATTAAAGGATATGTGAAGCCAGACCCTGTAATGACATCATGGCATTTTGATGATTAAACAGACATGGTGACGGTTACATACGACAACGGAGAGCAGGAAGTCTACTGGCTAGAGAACATCATGACAAAGCAGCGACTGGGTTTCATGGAAGAATTGCATAACGCCACTTGTACCAACACAGAAATAGACTCAAAATTGGAGGTAATGCAAGACATGTTCAGGTGGAGGCTTCAGAATCTTCAGGAACAAGAAGCTGATGAAGGTGAATGTGATGACATGGATGAAGATCAAGATGTAGACTCCGAGGAGGAAGAAGATGACACAAATGATGGATACTATTCAGATAAAGTACCTTCTGACGAAGGATTTTAATTTTTTTCCTATTTTTTTCTTCTAGGTAGTCTTCTTTTTTTAAGATAATTAAATGATATATTTCTATCTTTATTAGCAAAACGTCCAAATAATACTAAAATGGTTAACCCTAACAAAACGCCAAAAATAACAAAAATCATTTTTCCTGCTTAATATTTTGTTTACTCCGTTGTTGTATTTTGTCACGTTGGTCTGCATAAGGCCATTTAAAAAAAACGGCAAACTTAGAAGATGGGACGTCTATAACCTATAAAACTGATAAAAGCTGATCAACGCAGTAAATACAAAAACAGTAACTGAAAAGACAGTTACTTTATTACTATCATTTATTACAATAAAAAGTCCCGCCTAAACTACGCGCCAAAAAACTCCTATAAGAGAGGGGTCTATACACAATGAAATTAATCACCCAGAAAAACACAAAAAACGTCATATCCTTTAGAAACCACTCCCTTTAAAACGCCACAGATGGCAAAGCTTTCACTGAAATGGATCCTTTTTCTGAGGGGGTCAACTCAATAATATTTTGCTGAATGAGATGGACAAATATTCAAGAATACTCACAATCATACCGTAAACCCAAATTCAAAACATTGCATTCTTCTTCCCCCAAGTTCTGTTCTACTTACCGGTGCAATTCAACAAAGATTGATGAGTTTTGAGAAACGGAACAAGGTCAACAACGATAGACCACAGTCAAAGAAGATGAATCTAGGTATTGTATGACATATGCGATTTTATAATGGGGTTTACAGTGGTTTTGAATGACATATGCGATTTTGTATAGTTAGCTTTGTTTAGTAAGGTTTTTGTCAGAAACCTATGGTTTCATAAGATTACGTATTGTTGTTAACTACGATTTTGTTAGGGTTTATGTCTAGTATGGTTTTTTATTAGATTTTGTATGATTATGTAGTTTTGGTAGTGGTAGCTGATACATGTGCAATATTATAGAGGGTTTTGTATGACATCTGCGATTTTATATGATTAGCTTTGTTTGTTAAGGTTTTTTTGTTTAAGGCATGCGATTTTATAAAGTTATTTTGGTCTATGGCATGCGATTTTATATTATTATGTAGTTTGGTAGTGGTTAGCTTGTACATGCGAATTTATAAATCATCCATGCGATTTTATATGATTAGTTAGTTTTGGTATATGATTAAATGATACATGCGATTTTATAAATGTTTTTTTTGTTTGAAGCATGCGATTTATAAGATTAGGTAGTTTTGGTAATGCTTAACTGATACATGCGAATTCATAACTAATTTATGCGATTTTATCAGATTAATGAGTTTTGGTAAATGGTTAAAAAATACATGCGATTTTATAAGGTTTTTGTCTGATAGCATGAGATTTTGTAGAAATAGAGTCTGATGATGACTTTGAAGATCCCATATCAACATTGTTGAGCCACTGCCAAAAAAGAAAAAAAGAAGGGTTGTGGAAAAAAGTTCTGAGAATGATGACTTTGTTGAGCCACTGCCAAAAAAGAAGAAAGATGACAAAAGATCTAAGATAAAAACAAAAAAACCTTCAAAAAAGGTGGAACAGGTAAAAAAAACCAAGCCAGCGGGAACCACCTAGAACAAAACCTAGGGCTTTCTTCGAATACAGCAACGAAGCAATACTGTTGAGATGTCAACCTACATCGTATATGGATACTGTGAAAAAAATTTCAAAAAAAAAACAGGTTGATGAGGTGAAGAATATGGGCTTTGGGGCTATTCTAGATATGAATATCAACCATATTTCGACACGTTTGGGATATTGGCTAGCCAGAAACTTTGACGAGATGTTTGATACGCTAAACGTTGGTAAACACCAAATAAAAATTACATCGGACACCATTTATGATGTATTTGGAATACCAAAGGGACCAAAGCCAGTTGAAATAATAGTCGATAAAAGAAAAGTTAAAAAGATTGAGAAAATTGAAAAGAGTAAAGAACCAAAAATTGGAAATACTGTTATGGATACATTCATCAGTCAATTGGGGGGGGGGGAACGCGAGAATTACCCATGGCTTAATTGCAAATGCAATAGATAATCAAAGAGATGGGGGAGCATGTTTAGAATAAATTTCTTGGTGTACTGGATGACGTTTTTTGCAGAGATTACAAAGGCCGCAACTGCAAATGATAGATGTTTGCTTGGTGTAGAAGCTGTTGAGGACATACCGCATCTAGATTGGTGTTCATATCTACTGGACATTTTGCATCGTACACGAGCGGGCTAAAAGAACACAAAAATAGAGTTCGTGGGACCTGTTGCCTTTCTTACGGTATGTTTTACTACATTTGATTACATATTTACAAGATTAGTTAGTTTTGTTATATGATTAAACGATACATGCGATTTTATAAATGTTTTTGTTTGAGCATGCGATTTATAAGATTAGGTAGTTTTGGTGATGGTTAACTGATACATGCGAAATCATAACTAATTCATGCGATTTTATCAGATTAGTGGTTTTGGTAAATGGTTAAAGAATACATGCGATTTTATACGGTTTTTGTCTGATAGCATGCGATTTTGTAGAAATAGAGTATGATGGTGACTTTGAATATAAAATAAATACGCATTTTAAGTAAATATCAACTCCTTTTTATATTTATACAGCTTCTATACATGCATGAGTACAACAAGAGGCTTCAACTGTTCGAGAAAGTCATGGAGATACCGGTTATTCATTATATCACATCTACAGAGATTGATAAAGTCGAGGAGCATATTTCAGATAACGGACCTCTGTGGACAACAGATGAGAGTGAAAATGAAAATGAATAGGGTCGTTCAATGGAGGGGTATACAATACGACCCGTTGACACCACAAAAAGCTACAGAAGAAGGACTGCACGTGCAGTAGTAAATGTAGAAACCGAGGAAGACCCAAACGATAACGAGAATATTGATGATATGATGGATTTCAGTTTTGACCTCCAGGACATGTCTCAGTTGAACCTTGTGATGGGAGTTGGGACACAGACACTGAAAATGATGGACTATTGCAACACTCATGTTCCACTTTCACCATCGGTAGTCTACGATTTAGCCCATCAACGAAATCGAGAGGCTTCAAACATCAACAAAAAGGTAAGCCCAAAAAATATTAATTTCACTGAATCCATTTATTTTTAACATCTAGATTGATAGTATTTTAACTCGAAAAATATTACAGAACCTGTTGAAAAAAATGAGGACCAATGTCAAAAAAGTGGAGAGTTGAGAAGAATTAAAAATCAAGAATAAAAAGAATAAAGGATACAAAGGTAATTTGAAAAATCATTTAATGATCTATTATTTATTTTTGCTATTCAAATTATTGAACTCTAATCATTTAATGAGCCTATCTTATAAAATAGTTGTGCACCTTACACAATAAAAACAATCTTGCACATGATCTTACATTTTCAACGTTTCCTACACCATTAAAACAATATTTTGGTGTAGGATACAGAATGTGTAGGACTAAAACACTTTTAAATAATTTTGCGACTCATAATAAAATATGTTTAGGACACAAAATTTTTAAATAGTTTTGTCACTTCTAATAAAATTTGTGTAGGAGCTCGCCAATACATTAATGATGGGGAAGGAGGAATTTATGGTTGCATTAATAAGACTTGAGTAACTCTTTATGGTATTTATTAATATTTTACATCAAAATGTCTATACTACCCTTAGTAATTAAAGCATTAATTAAAAGTTGACAAAAATGTTATCTTGATTCACAACCATTAATCAAAAAAATATAGGGTCTAGATTAATTCATTTTTTCTTCTTTTAAGAAGATTGTTCTCAAATGAACCTCCCCCTGTCAGAAAAATACATTGAAATGGTTCAAATTGTTCAAGGGATGAACAACTTAGTTTTAGATGCAATAACCAAGTGTTTTTGGGATCCGGAGATTATGGAGGCCTGTAAGCAGTGGGATGAGACGCTTCGGAATAATCCCATTTGTGTGCCGCCTGATTCGGTTCAAAAGCCTGGAACTGCACCGTCTGATGTTGATCAAGAGCCTGGAACTGCACCTTCTGATGTTCATCATCAACAGCCTGAAAATGCAGCTTCTGATGTTCATCAAAAGATAAAACAAACGAAGAAAGTAGACAGAATGAAGAAGCTCAGCAAGTAATATCCAATGTTTTGGAACAAATGGAATCAGAAGGTAAACATGCGATTTCAAATTAACACGTGCGATTTTATATAAACATTGAATTTCCTATACACATGCGATACCTTAAAATACACATGCGATTTCATGCATACACTTGACATTTGATTTCGCATGTCATATCATGTATAACATGCGATTTTGATTCTGATGTATTAAAATTCAATAATTTGTATCTATTGGGGTACTGTAGCCAGATGATGAAGGATTGACAAATAAAAATGATAAAGGAGTGCCGGACACCCTTATTGCAAACATTCAAACTGTGGAAACGGGTGTATACGCTTACAAACCACCTGTCCAAGGTAAAAAGCACTTTATATTAGAAAAAAAATAAAAGAACAAAATATTATATTTTTTAACTTAATCTGGCCTGCCGAAAGTGGTGAAACCGAAATTGGGATGGAAGGAACAGTGAACTTAGCCGAATCTACACAAAAATTCCAGAAGAAGTTCAAGAAAAGGAGCAAGAACTGGAAGCAGTTTCTTTAGGAGAAAATACCCAGAAGGACCCCCAACAAACCGATTCATGTATCGAAGTTGAGAAGGAACCAGAAATAGTGACGACTGAGGAATTGCAATCAGTTGAGTCGCTTTTGAGCCTGGGACCCAGCCTGGTAGAAAATAAGGAAAAAAACCAGGTAGGGGGAGAAGAAACACAAAACCAACTCAAGCTGCAAAACAAAAAGCCGGTACAGAAGTTGTACCAAATGGGTTAAATGAACTCCTTTATAGGACAATAGAAGCCGCCAGGATTCAAAATGAGAAAAGATGTGCAGACCTTGGAGAAGCATTTTGTTCCCCTTTCTGCAACAGAGTGGTAAACATGCACGAAGCACTCTTGAATCAAGAATTGAGTGTGATCCGATACACATTTGCTACATTTTCAAATATAGAGTAAGTAAAACAATTATATCAACTAAAAAACATCTATATATATACACTCAAAATGTTTAATTATTTAATTTTTGCCTGGCAGGGCTGTATTTTATCGATCAAAAACTGGGGTTTGCACATTCAAAGGTATCTTTGAAAGCTTCTACATGGGTCAGTACGTAGCATCAAACGGAATCGATGCATTTGTAGATGTTCTCAACCTTGAAGAGAAGAAGAGGGATAGAAAATCATCACCATACAAACTCTTCTTGTTTAGCACAATGATGGTAGGTTTGTCTAAACATTTTGGCATTTGAAATCAAAACAGAAAATGCATATTCAATGATTTCGCATACTAATCATAGGTAAATCGCATGTAGAAGAGTAGATACATTTCCTGTGAAAAAAAAAACAACATTTCTCATACTATAGAGATTTCGCATACAGTATATAAGAAATTCGCATGTGAAAATTTTCACACATTACTTTACATGTACTAATTTCGCATGTATAAATACCTTGTAATACATTACTTAACATTGATTCTAATTACATAACATGCAGTCGGATATCATGTACAAGGAGACTTACACAGACAACCAACGTCTAAACGTATTTACCTCAAATTTTTCAGACATAATACTGAAATATGAGGTAAAAAAACTTGATTCGGTTGACTTGGTGTTTATTCCGGTACTTTAAGGTGACCACTTCTATGTCTTGTGCTTCAACTTGAAAACCGACAAAATTGAGCTAATTGACAATTCAGCAGCTGAATAAGAGTTTAAGGATAGATACAAGGGGCTTCCAGACACACTGGTAATACAAAAACTTCTTCATATACATGTTATATTTATGTAAAGCTACTGACACAATGTTGCTATGTCACAGAGAAGGGTATTGGTTTTATACCTACAAAAGGCCTTAATACCAACACCAGCTATAAAAGCACTTGAAACATCGGTGATAGAAAGAAATGTGATGGAATGGAGGATGGAGAATAACGGTGTAGACTATGGAGTGTTTACAATGCGTCATATGGAAACATACAGGGGGGGGGGGACACCATGGTTGACTGGGTTTGTGAAAGAAGATGAAGTAAACAATAGACAGAATTCACAACTTCATCTCCTGAGGCACATATATCTAAGTAAGATCATTCTATCCGAATACAATCTGGAGCGTCAACAAATAATTAAAGAGACAAATTCTTTCGATAAAAGGCCGGACAAAGAAAAGTATTTCAAAGATTTGAACAAAATAATCCCAGATAGGTTGAAGGCATTTATTGGAAAGGACAAATAGACTTGTTTGATGTTGAAATTCTGTTGCATATTTAGACTTGTTAGATTACATTAATGTTTTTAATTTCGCATGTTTTATGTATAAAATCGCATGTTTGACATCGAATTGCTTATAATATGCAAAATATGGAAAATAAACATGTGAAAATAAATCCCATGCCATACCACAACATCCGAATTATACGGAACATATAAAACTTGCATCTTTTATTAAATAAAGCACTAATATAAACAAGTTCATTCAAAAGATGAAAGGAACTTCATTTTCATCTCCATCGAGCATCTTAAGATAGTTATTGTATCCGCCAACTCTTTCAACTGCTTCTCATCCCTCTCACCCAGATCAACCATGAACATAACAGCAATTTCTTGAAGACTACTCACTTGCATCTGAGATAGCAAGTTCACAATTTCTTGTCTTCTCTTCATGTTTTCAACACGAGAAATGTTGGTTTCCAGCATCTCTTGACATGATAGATCCTCTTGAATTTGTTCCTGAATCTTTTTTCTCAAAGACTGTTTGATACTTGATTCAGAAGAGGATGTTGGGAGGTCTGCCATTTTTTAAAAAGATAAGATATAAATGGTTTGAAATTGTGATAAAAAGATAAACTTTATAATAAAAGAAAAACGCACTGTAAAATTATTGATATGAATTATTGATATCAAATATTGAACTGAATTATTTGATTTGAATTATTGAACTGAATTATAAAACACATTGTGCGAAATTACATATAGTTACTTTTAAAGTGTGCAAAATATTGAGCTCAACATGTTAAATACTTTTTAGTGTGCGAAATGACCAACTTAAACATGTGAAATTACATATTAAGACTTTATTGTGTGCGAAATGTCCAACTTAAACCTGCGAAATTATTCATATGATCCAATCTTTAATACCTGCGATATGTTAAAAACAACACATGCGATATGTTAAAATCACCAAATATAACCAGAAACATCTTATCTTCAATCTCGTTACAATCTAATAACATGAAAACACCTTCAAATCAAATAAAACCTATACCTCAACCGTAACCCTCTGATGAAAAACCCAAAATAAACATCCTAAATGACGAATCCAGCATTTTCGGTATCGCCAATATGTGTTCGGTATAGGAATTTATCAAAAAACCTACCAATCGAATTGATACGAACAATATTAGATAGATGGTTTTGAAACAAACTCGTAATTTGCTTCCTTGTTGACGGAATTCCCTAATTAGCCATCGGATGATTGAACAGAATGTCTGATATACCCTTATCTAATTAAATTGAATCAGGGACACGTGTATGGCTGTGGGGATCGTGTATGTAATGCACGATTAGAGGATTTGTATCCTACCAGTGGCGGACCTAAGAATTTTTCCATGGGGGTGCGGAACATTTTTAAAAATTTTAGGCCCCTAGGTATATAAGTAAAAAAAATCGGTTCGTATCGGGTCAGGTCGGGTCGGGTCATGTAAAACAAACGAACATCAAACTAAATTTATATAATCATCAAAAACATGTCAAACCTTGTTACAAACATGATTAAAATGTCGACGCCCTACGGGTTTTCATTTTTTGAAATCTATCCAAAATATCATGTAAAACTAATTTCATCGCTCCATAACATAATGTTTCAATTTTAATTTTAATTTTCAACTATTCAAGCCCTAGAAATCATAACGTAAGTTGTAATCAGCCTAAAAATATATAAACAACATAATCACCCTAAAAATCATCTAAACAACCATAAACAACGTCAAAACACACAAAATTTCAAACCTATTTAACAACTTTATTACTCTTTTTCTCCTATAATATCAACCAAAATCATCAAAATAACAAAGAAACTTACCCGTGTTCGGATTCCGGTTAGATTTGGTGTCAAACGACGGTGACGGTGGTATGGTGGCTGATTACGGTGGTCGCCGGCTGCTGGACTGTTGTCGCTAGGTGATGTTGTTCGTTGGCAGTGCAGGGACACAAGAGAGAGAGAGCGGGAGAGAATTTCTAAAGGTTTTGAGCTTTAATTATTTTATTATAGTTTGAAATATTGTTGGGTTTGGTTAATGGGCTAAGACTTAGTGGGCTAGCTAGTTAGGAATTATAAGTGGGTAAAGGTATGAGTATTTGGGTTTAGTTAGTTAGGTATTAAAAGTTATATAATTTAGGTAGTATTTTTTTTTTTTAAATAAGAGTTTACTAAAAAAATTTAAAATATAATTTGATAACACTTTTTACCTAAGGGGTGCGGATGAAAAATTCCAAGGGGTGCGGACGAGATTTTCGACGGAACTTAGCACTAAATTTTTTTTCCCCGGGGGTGCGCCCGCCCACCTTGGGCTGTGCTTGGGTCCGCCCTTGTATCCTACACTTCCTCTATATATATATATTAATGAATTTTACAAGGTTCGTTATAGTTATTTAGAGCAATATATAGCATGTAGCTTAGAATTCACACATGAATTTTCACGTTGACTTCTACTGAAGCATATTGACATAAAATGATATATCTAGTACTTGCATATTTTAGCTCAATACACACGCACCATTTTCTCATGATGCCATCTAACACTTCACTTGTTTCCATTGATTCATTCTACATACTTACCACATTCTATCATGATGACATCAAACATTTGATCAGGGCCGTCTTCAAAAATGATAAAATACTTTTGGGCCCCGTGCAAAAAAAAATTGGGCCCCTCCCCATCAACTGTACATCAAAAAACCACAATACGACTATAATTATAAAATAAACAAAACAAAAGTAGTGTAGCAAAATAACTGAATATATATAAACATACCCAAATTAGTTTGACAACACGAACATTTTCATATAAATTAAAAAAAAGGTGTATTGACTTATTGAGTTCTTCAAAATTTATATTGTAAATGGTTAAATGAGAAATAAAAAACCTACAAGAAAACATGTAAAGTTTGTTAGGTAAATGATTAAATAAGGAAAAAAATGAATAAACTTGCAAATTTGTGGAGGCCCAAATTTAAATGTGAAAAATCAAAACTAAAACTAAAAGATAGCCTTTTTACAAGCTGAAATCAGCTCCAACAAAAAAAAAACATAAATTGAAAATGAAAAACAAATACCAAACATTAATTAAAAATGAAAAAAGACTACACGGGGATTCGAACCTAAAGTCTACGGCTCTCACATTAACTTTAGCATCCATTGAGACAAAAGACTAAATATGTACATTTTCTTCTGCAAGAAATTTATATATAAAATTTATATTATTTTTTAAACGATTTGGGCCCCTAAATGTTTTGGGCCTTGTGCGATGGCACCTCTTGCACAGGCCCAAAACCGGCCCTGCATTTGATTATATATTTGACAAAAATTTCTAAGTTGTTTAATGTGAATCTTTTCTTACAACATCCATCAAAAAACATATTACCTTCTTTTACAGTGTGGCACCTTATTAACTTTAGTCTGTTATTGTAGGCACAATATAAAACAAGAATTTATAAGATGTAACAACTTTCTAAGTATCAGCACCTTATTAACTTTAGTCTGTTATTGTAGGCACAATATAAAACAACAATGTATAAAGATGTAACAACAATTTTCTAAGTATCATTAAGAAGTTTATTTTAAGTATGTGGGGAAATTCTTCTAATTTATTTAATAAATAAATGAATTCTCTTTATTTATATAAGTAATAATTCAAAACTATTTGTACAAAACAAATTACTATATAAATATGCACTACATATTACATAAAGTTAAAATAAATTCAAACTATTATCTTTAGCTGCAAGAAGCGAACAAAGAAAGAGTTAGCTTGAGGCTCTATTTTTTAAACTGGTTTCTTAAAACGAATTTTGTGTGTCCACCCAGTTAGAGCGTTTGTCTTGCATGGTACAAGTAGTAATGCCAAAGATAAACCAACGAGTCAGCGATAGAGAGGCCATAAGTTTGCTAACGAACAAGAGACCGCGATCTCTTGGTTTTATAAAATGAAACAAGAGAGTTTTCCTCTCTGTTTTTAAACTATATTTTGAGTAACTTGTGTCTCGTATTTACCAAAGGGCTTTTGGCGAAGGGTTGATAAGGTGTTGGATATGACTTTGCCTTTACAAGAGTTAAGGACTTTATCCCTTTGGTGGACTAATAGATGTAGTTTAGTAGTAGAACTAGAGAATTGTGGGAGTTTCCGTTCTACGCCTAGTATATCTTTGAATTGTATGTAAAATGTCTGTTTTATAAATGAACCAACAAGTTCATAGTTACAGCAAAAAGAGACAAGTCTTTAACATTTTATGAACTACTTTCTAACCGACAAAGGAACAAACATTTCAATTAATGAAATCACTTACAACTCAGGTCAGAAGAACAATTCACGGATAGTACGGGCCGTAATTGGTCAGCAAGACCGTTTGCTGTCAACAAATGCAAGCACAAGAGTTTGGTTTGACATTTGTGTTCGAAAGTTGCATAATTGCACAATTCCAATGCTTTTAGGTCAATTAAACAAATTATACTTTGGCATTCATGTGTGTAGGGGTCAAAGTAAAATACAAGAAAAAAGTTTACCGTGTTGTAAGACTCGGTCTAGGCGAACGAGTACTATGTAGAGTGTCGAGGCGTTTTTCGTCTACTAAGCCACCTTTACTTGGAATCGGCCTAAGGCGGTCAACCTAGCCAAGTACTTGGTCATTACTCGGCGAGTACATGGTCATTACTCAGATCGGTCAAAGTCATCGATTTCTTAAACATGTATTTGAGCATTTTTTTAACATGTATTTAAACTTTAGATGGTCTTGGAGGGTGATTGTCTTATGATATGTATATGGATATGAGTATGTTTCTCTAGGATACTATATTTACCTTCACTCTATTGTTTGTCTTTTTATTTTTATTTTTTTACCACTGCTTTTATCTCGGGTAGTTAGTACTCTTTTAGTGCTTGCTATTATAGAGTTGGGGGTTCTCTCTGGAAGCAACCTCTCTATCCTCAGTGATAGGGGTAAGGTTTGCTTACATCCCACCCTCCCCAGACCCTGCCATTAGCTTTGCTAATTGCGAGATTTACTGGGTATGGTTGTTGTTGTTGTTGTTGTTGTTTGTATTTAAACATGTGTCCTTTTGGTTTATTTTGATATTTACATATTATGTTACAATTTACAAATACTAGTAAATTTATGGTAGTTGACATATGTATAATTTCTTGAAAATTATTTCCTCTATAATTTACTATGTGAGAGTATTTCTCACCTAGGCCGAGTACATGCAATTCCTCAGTTGACCGACCTAGAAACGCCTAGAAACTTCTGCAACATTAAGGTTATAGCTTCTTATTATAGATCATTTCAAGATTTTTCAGCCATGTGTTACGAACAAGCTTACTCGTTTCCTTCTTCCAGTTTCATTATCAAACACAATATTTAAATATCCATATTCCATTTATCTTCTTAATGTTGGAAATATCTTTGTTTGCTACGAGGCTCTCATTAAGGGGAAAGCAAACCAACAAAGTCAGGGCCGTCTTCGAAAATGATAAAATACTTTTGGGCCCCGTGCAAAAAAAAATTTGGGCCCCTCCCCATCAACTGTACATCAAAAAACCACAATACGACTATAATTATAAAATAAACAAAACAAAAGTAGTGTAGCAAAATAACTGAATATATATAAACATACCCAAATTAGTTTGACAACACGAACATTTTCATATAAATTAAAAAAAAAGGAGTATTGACTTATTGAGTTCTTCAAAGTTTATATTGTAAATGGTTAAATGAGAAATAAAAAACCTACAAGAAAACATGTAAAGTTTGTTAGGTAAATGATTAAATAAGGAAAAAAATGAATAAACTTGCAAATTTGTGAAGGCCCAAATTTAAATGTGAAAAATCAAAACTAAAACTAAAAGATAGCCTTTTTACAAGCTGAAATCAGCTCCAACAAAGAAACAAAACATAAATTGAAAATGAAAAACAAATACCAAACATTAATTAAAAATGAAAAAAGACTACACGGGGATTCGAACCTAAAGTCTACGGCTCTCACATTAACTTTAGCATCCATTGAGACAAAAGACTAAATATGTACATTTTCTTCTGCAAGAAATTTATATATAAAATTTATATTATTTTTTAAACGATTTGGGCCCCTAAATGTTTTGGGCCTTGTGCGATGGCACCTCTTGCACAGGCCCAAAACCGGCCCTGAACAAAGTATTAATCATTTTAAATATAATTATGTGTGTTTAAAATAGTTAGAAATAATATGTACAATTAAGTTTTCTAATACGATGTTGGATAAGATCTTACTTTTTAAAACAAATAAAATAATATATCCAGGGTGTTATTTTTATAATATGATTGGTATATTAATAGAAATTGTTTTGTATGTTATTAGCTTGTATTTTAATATACAAAGTAATATCACACAAGACAAAGAATAATACCATAATATTTATACGCATTAACATCGATCTGTCTTTAGTCTGTCCATACCATTTTAATTGTCCACAAACAAAATATAAAAATTTTAAGGTATGAGTAAAAAAATACGAAGAATTTTCAATAAATGTTGTAATTCAATGCAAAAACGATGGGTTTTAGGCCTGATGATGGGCCAAAGTGAGTGCCCATCGTGGAGTCATTTCTGATCACTACTTTTGAGGCCCGTAATCTTATTTCAAAGTTGCACACCTTTCACTATACAATACACCCGTCAACCAACACTTATTCTTTTATGCATATAGGATGATGCAAATTGTATATAAGTAGAAGCACCTCGAGCACTTAAGATATCAGCTGGTAGTCTCACTTTCTTCTACCTACAACTATCATAAAACCTCCCTCACCATCACCCGATTTTCTAGATATTGTTTTATTACAGCATACCTTCATAACCATGTCAGAAACACACCCAAATGGTGACGGACACGAGTTATCCAACACCACAACTAACACACCAATAATCCGTCGGCTTAAAGAGTCTACATTACCTCTAGTTGATTACCCTCCTGGTTTTTCGCGCAAGGTAGGGTACCATTTCCATAATAATTCATTCCAAATAATCTTTATAATGACTTCATAATATTTTGTCAACAGGTGGTGGCAGAAGTGGTGGCTACATTCTTGTTGGTGTTTGTGACATGTGGAGCAGCATCACTTACCACAAGTGATGACCGAAAGGTGTCACAACTTGGAGCCTCAGTTGCTGGTGGGCTCATCGTAACTGTTATGATCTATGCTGTTGGACATATATCTGGTGCACACATGAATCCAGCCGTGACACTTGCGTTTGCAACCGTTGGTCATTTCCCTTGGATTCAGGTACCCTACTAGACCACGACATGTTGTGTTAGCACCGTAAATTCTAAAAAGTTCAAACCAAAACACAAACCATAAATTCAAACTAAAACGCCAACCATGGTTGGTCGAAGCGACAAGGATGGGACCTCGAGTCCCTTAGACCATGAATTTTTTTTTAAATGGTAGGTATGAAAGAAATACATAGTGGTATCACATTAAAATCGTTTCACAAATAGAGTTGTCGTTCTGGGACACATCTCCACCACCTTGTGATTTTAGAATTCAAATTTGTGGCATCACATTAAAAGAATTTCACAAATTTTTGCCCTTTGGAACATCGACACCACCTTGTGATTTTCGGTTTCAGTTTTTTGTCGTTTTTATTTAATATTTAATTTCGTTTTTCTCTAACATTTAATATATATATATAAATATATTACATATATTTTAGATATAAATACACATATTTATTTTATTAATTTTTTTCTATTTTTCAATATAATCATACTCTTTCATACCTACCAATTTCTAAAATAAAAATAAAAAAATAAAAAATAAAAACTTCAAAGACCTTAGAGACATACCAGGCCGTCAGGCATGTACTTGTCCACCAGAGGACCTACCACTAATTGGCAATTTTCATTATCAGCAATTATTTCTATATTAATGCATGGGTTGTCAATTTCAACTTATTATAAGTAGTGTGCATGAATTCATAAAACATTCAGAATCGATATATTTTGAAAACTAATAGTAACATATAAATCAATAAATCATACGTTAAAATATAAAAAAAGGGATTGGAAAACTAAAAGCATTTTGAATCAATCTAACTAGACACATACATAAAAACTACCATTTTGATTCCCTAGTGGAGTTCGACTACAAAGTACATTTTACCTATAAAGTGTACAAAGTCATAAAACACCACAATTTTAGCCATAAAACACCCTCAAAACTCATAAATAATATAGTGAGAATCACGAAAACACAACATCCAAACCATAACACTCCTTAAAAACTTCAAACACACCATCGTATAACTATAAATATAAAACACAACATGATAATCAACATAAAACACACTAATGTTAGTTATTCGATAATCAAAGCCTTATCATCTAAAACACAACACAAAACCCATAAAGATGGTGTTTTAGTAATCTTCACTATGTTATTTGTGTGTTTTATGGTTGACATTATGGTGTTTTATGATTGTTTACACTTTGTAGGAAAAATAAACTTTGTAGCCAACTCCTACCCTACCCAACCTTCCTGATGATTAGCCCAATTTTGTCATTAATAATAGACCTTTTTGGCAAAGTCAAATAACTAACATGAGTAGTTCAATCTATGCAGGTCCCTGTATACGCCGCAGCACAACTGACGGGTTCCATATCAGCATCATTTGCCCTACGGGTGTTGCTAGACCAGGAAAAACATTTGGGGACAACAACACCTTCAGGGACAGACCTACAAGCTCTGATCATGGAGATCATAGTCACTTTTTGTATGATGTTTGTCACTTCAGCTGTCGCAACAGATTCTAAAGCCGTAAGAATACATGTTTTACATTTAGAAAATAAAAACTATGTAGTAAATTAAAGAAAATGTTAAAATATTTGTAGGTTGGAGAACTAGCAGGTATAGCAGTTGGATCAGCAGTATGCATTACTTCCATCTTGGCAGGGTACAACTTAAAAGAAATAACATTATAACCTTTTAATATATAGATGAATCAAATAAATAACATATAACACAAGCATATCAAATTGCAGACCAGTATCTGGAGGATCGATGAACCCAGCGCGCACAATCGGACCTGCATTAGCTAGTAACAACTATAAGGCCATCTGGGTGTACATTATTGGTCCCATAACAGGGACGATATCAGGGGTGTTATGCTATAGTTTTATTCGACACACAGATAGACCGATTCAATCGGTATCTTCTTTCAAACTTAGAAGGATGAAGAGCAATGATGAAAGTGTTGTAGCGAAAAATTCTCTTAGCTTCGTGTAATGATATAACTAGTAAAATGTGATATGATATATATTAAAGAAGTGCTATCAAACACGTTTTAATTATCAGTTGTAAATCCCCTTAAGTCCAACAAGCAACTCAAACATGCTCTTTCTCGAATTGCATATCATAAATCAAAACTAAAAAAAAATTACAGAAATTTGTTTGCCAATATGGCATCAAATGTACCGGTTTATTACAAAGTGTGATATCGATGAAGAATATTGTTTAAATAACACAAAGTGTTTTATAAAATGGAGAAAAAAGCTTGGATGATAGATTTCTTTTAGGCTTCTTTTTAATTTCTTCCAACTTCACATCATTTTCCTCCGAAGCAAAGTTTACAGCCTTTTTCTAGCCATTTTAAGGATGGTGGGTGTGGAGGGGGTAGTCCTTTGGGAATGATCCGTTACGTAGGCGGCCGTGTCATCGGGTGTAGGGATGGGGCAAGGGTGTGGTGATAAGACCCTATATATACATATGTATGTATATGTGGGTGTTGTATAAAGAAGAAAATAAAGAAGAGAGACGTCACAGACAGCTTGGGGAGGACGACAAAGACGGGGGCGGGTATTAAGGGGGTGGTGTAGCCGGCCCTCGACGCCCCTAGACGTCAGGGGCGGAGGTAATGTGATAGTAGGGATAGCACGGGCTACGGCTCAACCCCGTCTTCATAGTATAATCTTGTATTTTTTATTTTGGTTTTATACAAGGGATACCCTGAACAAATACGAGGATACTCCCGACCAAAAAAAAAAAAAAGAAAAAGGATACTTGACATTAATAAAATCCCAAATTTTTATAAGCCCAAACTTTTTACAACCCAAACTTGTATAATAATTAAGCCCAAATGATAAAACTTGTATAATAATTAAAGCCCAAATGTTAAAACTTGTATAATAATTAACACCAATTGTAATTCCTTTGTTTATCGAGTTATAAAGCTAGCTTTGTTTTTACCGGTTGCAACCGCAACTGTTAAAAGATGTTTTTGTAAATCGAAGTTTGTCAAGACGGATTTACGCAATCGAATGGGCCCGGAATATTTGAACAATGCAATGGTTTGTGCGGTCAATAAAGAAACTTTTGATAAAGTAAAAAACGATGATGTAACAGAATGATTTCAAACTATGAAAACACGAAGATGACAACTCAATTAGGTAGTTGTTTACCTTTATTTCTTATCATATTTTTTTATTATCGATGATTGCACGGTATTTTTTTTTTTTGATACCCTTGAATTTGTGGGCTAGATCCGCCATTGCTAGACGCTCCGGGGATGAAGCCCACACCCACCAGCCTAACTAGAAGTGTTAAAAAAACGGTTTTAGAACCGTAATCGGAAAAAAAAAAACCCAAAACCGGTTTTTTTAAAAACCGGTTTTAGGACCGAACCAAACCAGCGGGTTGTGACCGATTACTATTCTTGATCTTTGCAATCGGTTTAAAAACTGAAACCAATTTTAAAAAACCGGTTATAACCAGTTTTTTGGGCAAAAACCAGTTAAAAACCGATCCAAACCGGTTAGACCAGTTACTGTTTTGGGTTTGAAAAAACCGGTTAATAACTGAAACCGGTTATTAAGAAAACGATTTTTGTTTTGGATAAATAAACCTGTTCGGTTAAAAAACGAACCGGTTAAAAAAATAAATTTAACCGAACTAGTTAGAAAATAAAAAAAATAAACCGATTTATACACCTCTAAACCTAACACTTAAGCATGTAATTTTCTGCTTCATTTTTCACACTTTCCAATATTGATGTTATTAATTAATTATTGAAGGGTATTATGATAACAAGGTAAAGAAACTGTTTCCATCTGTTTACCAACCAATTTTGGCACCTAAACATGAGTGCACAATCTCAATTATATCACTCTAAGCTATCCATGTGTGATAAACTCAAAAAAAATCAACTTACTGCTAACGGGGTTTGAAGGGGTATGGTCCTAAACCTCGTGCCAGTCAAACCGCGAGTAACCATTACCCTTATCAAATAACCCCCACTAGCAATGAACTGCGTCCATGCGGATGCATCCTTCGAATCCAATCAGTCAAAGGATAAGAAAAAGCTTTACCTTGTGTGTGAAAGCAGATGTACATAGCGATGCAGCTGGCACCGCATCATATGGGCATTTTCATCACGACAAGGGATGCAGGCAACAGCAACAGTCACCACAGACGACGATGCGGCTTAGCACCGCATCTCGCGTATTTCTTGATCAAAGCATGAGACGCGGGAACATCAAGAGTTACCGCAAGCAGCGATGCGGCCCGCACCGCATCCTGTGCACTCAGGAAGTGGGACTGACACCACAGAGCAAGTAGCACCAATGACAGCCGCCTGTCAGGTCTACGTAAGCGACAGGCTGACGTGGCTTCACCTCCACAACCGACAAGCCTGACACACCTGCAAAGGTGCGGCATGTCGTCAG
This sequence comes from Helianthus annuus, assembly GCF_002127325.2. Classification (NCBI taxonomy): domain Eukaryota; kingdom Viridiplantae; phylum Streptophyta; class Magnoliopsida; order Asterales; family Asteraceae; genus Helianthus; species Helianthus annuus. The sequence continues at coordinate 41,611,464 of NC_035449.2, forward strand.
TCTATCCGTCCACCTCCTCCTTCACTCCTCGGCTATAAATACCAACCCCAAACCAGGTTTGAGGTATCTCTTCACAACTCTCTCACTTCTACTACTATCACACTTTGCTTCCCAAGCAAACTACTGATTCTCACGCCGGAGAGTGGTAACAAGGAGCACCCCCACCCCATCCTCCTTGTTACGAGTCACGGCTTGTTTCCTTGTGCAGGAGATCAACCGGTGGACGATCCAACCAGCGATCCTCGAGAGGAAGGGATTAACCCTTCTTGACAAGACCAGTGAGTTAACCCTGCCCGGTTAACCATTGTTTCATCATTGGCGCCCACCGCTACTCTTAGCACTTTTTTAAACCCATCCCTCTCCCTCTCAAAAGATCATGTCGGATCGTCTAAACAACACTACAGAGGATAGCCTAAACCCCACCAACCCAGGGCCTGCGGGGACCACCCCTCCAGTCCCAAATCCTGGCCACATTGGCACATCAACGCAAGGGGGCGCATCCCTTACGTTTGGACATGACCTATCACAGTACGCACCTATGATTCCTCCAGACATGAGTCTTCATGCCTGGTACGACCAGTAAACAGCTCTGCTGGCCGCAGCATACAACAGAGCTTGTGCAGATGCGCAGGTACCGGCCGGGCCTACCCCGACACCACATACCCCTGCGGGTCGTATTTTACAATACGACGGCAGGGCTCCTTCACGCCCAGCCTCCCGAAGCAGGCGGGAGGACCGCGGATCCTTTTACTGTGAGGTCCGCACAATCAATGAGGACGATTCCTCGTATGGGTCTCGTGCCAGAGGCCCAGTACAAAGCCTCCTGGGCCCTCAAGGCGATAACAGGCGGCAATCCACAGCCCACCACGGCTTCGGCATTCAAAGCCGGCTGGGACCGTAGTCCCATCACGAAGGTTATGGCCGTACCGACCCGGACGACCATACATATTGCGGGGAATCTCATGCTACCAGCAGCAGACCGGGAGGACGCCACTATGTTCCTCTCACTCACCCCCGCAACACATACCTCAGGGCTGCAAAGCGCCCCGAGAGCCAGCCCTACAGGCCGAAATCTGCGGCCGAAAACTCCAAGTTCGTCCCAAGAATCACCAACGCCGATGTCAGCACCACGAAATTCCCATTGAATATCGGGAATACAATGGTTCGTCCGATCCGGACGAACACAGAAATATCTTCACCGGCGCAGGATGTAACGGCAAGTGGGACGAACCCATCTGGTGTCAATTTTTCCCCCAGACCCTCACTGGCCTGGCGAGGGCTTGGTTCGATTCTTTGCCAGTTGCATCACTGGCCTCATTCGAGGACTTAGAAGCTAAGTTCCTCGCGCATTTTAGCCAGCAACGACGCCATGAACTTGATTCCATGGACGTCATGAACATCTGGCGCAGGGACGATGAATCAATAGAAGCGTTCGTCGTCCGATTCGACAAAGAATGCCTAGAGATAGGCGACGTTGCCGACCAAATGGCACGTAACCACTTCATCATTGCGGTTAGAGATGATTTGATGGTTATGACTCTCTCTGGCAAGGACGGATTGCCAACGAAATGGGAAGATGTCATGACTGCGGTCAAGACATATGCCCAGACTCAGAGGTCCCTCAAACCGCATGTTGGCAAAGCACCGCCCCGAGTGGAAGGCCAGTCCTCCCACCAAGAGCCTAAGCGCAATAATAAGCGCAACCGGGACACTTGGAATCGCGGCAGTGACTCCAAACCATACGTCCCACACAATAGCCAGCCCGACGCAAGGGCAACCATCAACGCCCAGCGTGAAAACCAGGCGTCGAAAAAACAGTCTCGGGACCGTAACTGGACTGAGATTACCCAGTCACCAAGCGACATCCTGCTTACGGACGCGCATTTTCTGCGACCGGCCCAACCGATGAAGTCCAAGAAAAACCAAGACCTCACTCTCTATTATGACTATCACAAGGACTCGGGCCACGCAACAAACAACTGCATCAGTCTCCGGCTGAAGATTGAGCGAGCCTTAAAGGAGGGGAAGCTGCAACATCTGTTGCCCGGTGGGCAACCCACCAAGCGTATTACCCCCCACGGCGAAGGCACCTCCTCAGGGAAGAGGACCATGTATGTGGCCTCAACCCATATGACCATGTATGTGCCCATGTATGTGGCCTCAACACACATGCATTTAAACACAGAAGTAGTCAGAATACAGAAACCTATCATTCAAAGCTCGCGTGTCGTTCGTATAGCATATCGAGTAGTTTCGTATAGTCGTATAGCATGTCGAGGATAGTATAGCATATATCACATTATAGTACTGTATAGAATTGCAACGACTTGTTAGTGTTTTGAGGTAGGTTAGCAATGCGAGTCGTGTGTGTTGATCGAAGTGATAGCAAAAATCGAACGAACATCAAAATTAAACACATAAACAGGCAATTACACATAAAACACATAAAAAAATCGAGGTAATAGATTGTCTGCGGCTACTAGACATTGACTACCCAAAGCGATTCGACTATTCACAATAGACTTGCCGTCACTTTTCGACTTTCGGGATCGCGTTCCTGCCTCGATTCTTGGGCATTCACCACGTTTCCTTAAGTCATACTGGTGAGTTCAGGTCGTTGGAGTCCGTCGAGGCTTTGGTGAGATGAGTAAAAGTTGGAATAAGTTGCCAAGGTTCGGGTTTCACCCCTGGCTTAGCAATTTCTTCCTTGTTTTAGTAAAATTTGAGGAGATTATGCATCAAAATGGATTTCACTCCTAATTTGGTATAATTATCCTCGTTTGTTGTTCGAAAATTGCGAGAAAATCATAGGTAAATTGATGAAATCGACATTAGTCCAGTAATCTAGCTGGGAGTTAGCTGCTTTCACACCTATTCCTGACTAAATCGCTCGACCTTAGTCATAAATTCGAGTGTAGTGCTAGCGAGGGTACCTAGTTACAACACCTAACTGAGTCTTGTTGGTTCCTAACTATAGTCTAGGTCTCTAAGACAGCGACCCGGGCTAGGTCGTGTCTTGCCTAATTCCCAATAGTTATGGCACTGATACCAATCTGTCACACCCCAACCGATGGCGGAATCATCGGGGCATGGCACTGAGCGAAACAGATTGTCCAGAAGTTTCTATAACAACTATTTATATAATCTAGTTAAAGATACGTCCCATACCGTATCCCGAATAAACAAATACATTATAACAGATAATCATCCAAACAAGTAATCCTGTTCCGACAACTCAGATTTAATCTAATACAAAACATAAATATTGTTCAAATGCTCCTAAAGACCCAGCCTGACAAGATCTACAGACAACTATGCTCTAGTTGTTCTTTCCTGACAGACAACTATTTGTTGGGGGCCTCTAGAGCTTTATTCTAGACTCGCTTTCCTAGCAAGCAAACATCTTAAACACCTGTCACATACGTTAAAATACAGTCAATACATAAATGTAAAGGTGAGCATACAAGTTTGATATAGCATATAGAGTTCGAATAGTTTACGCATAACCAGCACGTACACAGAGGAAAACGAAGCATGTTAATTATCGACATGGATCTATCGATACCAATGACTGCGGGTTGACCGTCCGAGACGGTTCACAATACATGATTACCACCGTAATCCATGCAAGTAATTGTCCTTAACAACCCCCGTGTGAACGGGTGCTGAGTCCAAACTATAGTACTACGTCGTTAAGGCAGGTAGATAGCATTCCACGTGTAACCACAATCAACAAGCATTCATTCAATCACGTAATACATGTGAATCGGTTAGCGTTCAAATAATTGAGTACTGTGTTCGATAGTGATTTAGATAAGTAACGTATGTAACACCCAAAAGTGCTAAAAGCAAAAAGGGATCGAGTATACTCACAGCGATTGGTTGATGGATTGAAGGGAGCGCTTGAGAGTAGGGTTAGCCTGAACAGTTCGATAGCATAACGATGAGTACACATAGAATGAAAATAGGTGTACACGGGTCGAACAACTTAGTCGATCGAACGGCAGGTTCGATCGGGTGGGTTGTTCGTTCGGCTGGATAATCCGTTCAGACAGCCTGCCCGATCGGCCGGTAGGCTCGATCGGTTGGACTGTTCGAGTGGATTGTTTCTTCCTTTGATGTGTTTGTGTGTGAGGATTTAAACTTTTGAAGTTTTCGTTGTAGCATTTGAGAACACTGAAGTGTTCTTACCTTTCAGGTCGATCGATCGAACAGTCTGTTCGATCGGTCGGCTTATCCGATCGGTTAGGAACTTCAGTAGTAGCCCTCATTAGGTTGTCACTCGATCGAGCAACATATCCGATCGAGCAGCCTGTTCGTGCTGATAGCATGTTCGATTGGGTGGCACCCCAATGCGTCGAACGAGTTGAAAATCGGTTAAGTGTTGAAGCATAGTATCTCATGATCCGAAGAGTAATGTTTACCAATCGATTAAGTTGTTCGATCGGTCATTACTTCGTTCAATACCATACCTCATGAATTTGTCAAGGTGTGGGGCCACATGCTAGCCGATCGGCTGGCCTGGTCGATCGGTTGAGATGTCCGATCGGTTGGGCTGTTCTTTCGAACAGCCTAACCGTTCAGTCAGCATCCTGACCTGGTCGGCCTGTTCGTCTAACACTTGGCTATTCTGCTTAATTGACGTTATGTTGAGGGAGTTTGACAACGAGTTGAACTATGACACCTTCGTTCTTACTTGTTTCTCCTGCTCGGATAGGAATCACCCAAGTCCGGCCGGTGAACGGTTCGGATCGTCAGTTTAATGTTTAACCCATAGTCGGTGAACCTCGTAGATAGAACCCGAATCTTAAACCACCCAACCATTGGAATGATCGGTGATTCGGCTCAAGCTCCGTTTCTACCGGTTTGAAGGCATTGAGTGTAAAAGAGTTGAAAGAAAGTTGGAAATCCTTCTTTCAATCCTTCACATTATGTAAATGTTCAGATCTTCGATAGATCTTGACTTGTTTATGTGGAAATCGGTTAGATCCGAGCTATTCATGGTGGATTGAGGCCAACACATGGTGTTCTTGAAGACACCATGATGACATCATCCTTGAATGCTTAGATCTTGATGATTTCACGGTTAGAAATCAAGATTTGAAAGATAGAAAGGTGTAGAAGTGTGTATTGATCAGGAAAGTACAAGATTTAGGGTGAAACTTACCGGAAATGGAAGAAATCTAAGAAAAAGAGAAGGAGCACGAGCTGGTCGGTCAGAGCTTTCCAAAAGTGGAAAGGATGACAATGACAACCCTATTTATAGGCTCCAAAAGAGGAAAGGGCTGGCCGATCGGCCAGGCATCCCGACCGGACAGCCTACTCGATCGGACAGTCCGTCCGATCGGCTGGGCTGTTTGATCGGCTGACAGCCTGATCGATCAACAGCCTGGTTCGGGTGTTCGGTGCGACGATTTTCGATATTTCGATTTCGATTGAAGACGAGACGAGCACGATAGAGTTTCCTATTCAAATTACTTTCAGTCCCAACTACTATATCTAACATACAGTCTCCTATGATTCACCATATCCTTACATTACCATTCGTCGTAGTTCGATTTCAATTGTATTCGATTTGAGTTTCGAGTTTCGATTCGAGTTTCGATTGAATACCACACAAACATAAATTAAACATGCACAGATAACCCATAAGGCACACACACACGTATAGAACAACCAAAGTTCGCTTAATTCGAGATTCGAGTTCGATGATAGTTAGATCGGTTTGATTACTGATTAGTTAACTTTATCGCATTGTTACTTCCTACTAATCACAGTCGTAAATCGGTTCGCGTCGATAAAACATTCGATTACTTCGATTCTTCTGATTACAACACTTACTCCACATAATACAAATAAAATTGAAAATAGACTATCTATAGTCAAAGAAAGTCAAAGTTGACTTGGGCTTTGACTTTGACTTTGACATTCGAAAACACGGGGTGTTACACGAGTGAATGTGTGGCATACACGCAGGGCCACGCATGGTAGTGGCTAAAATTATGAATGCTGGGTATTACTGGCCCGGCATGCACCTGGATGCAGTCAAAGAATTGCGCAAGTGTATTAATTGTCAGCGACATGCTCCCAAGACTTTGCGCCCCAAGAACAACTTGATCCCGGTCACCACCGCATGGCCCTTTCAGAAATGGGCAATTGACGTGGTCGAACCTTTCCCGTACGCACCAGGTGCAGTCAAATTTATCATAGTAGCTGCGGATTACTTCACAAAATGGGTAGAGGCAAAACCACTCGCCTCAACCACTGCTATGATAACGAGGAAATTCATTTGGGAGCACTTCATCTGCCGTTTCGGTCTACCAATGTGCATCGTTACCGATAACGGCACCAACTTTGCTGCTGAGAATTTCAAAAATAGCTAGAAGAACTACATATTGAACACATATTCTCCTCCGTGGCACACCCGCAAGGAAATGGCCAAGTTGAGAGTATAAATAAAAGTCTAGTCGAAGGCATCAAAGCAAGGTTGGGAACAGCCAGGCGTGGCTGGGTCGATGAACTCCCAAGCATCTTATGGGCTCACCGAACAAGCCCAAAAACGAGCAACAGGGAGACACCCTTCAGCCTGGTCTATGGCTCAGAAGCGGTAATCCCCGCGGAAGTAGGTCTTCCTTCACCTCGAATGTCGGCTATCAACAAAATAGCCAACAATGAAGCACGCAGGCTTGACTTGGACCTCCTAGAAGAAAGGCGCGAAAACGCTGCCATCAACGAGGCCAAGTACAAAACCAAGCTTGAAAAATACTACAATTCACGCGTGCGGGTTTGTACCTTTAACCCGGGAGACTACGTCCTTCGCGATAATGAAGCATCTAACGCTGAACGTCCGGGAAAACTTGCCCCCAAGTGGGAAGGACCCTACCTCATCAAAGAGGTCCTGGGTAAGGGCGCGTATAAATTGCAAACGTTAGAAGGCGAACCTATCGCACACACATGGAATGCACAACAGCTTCGACGCTGTTACATGTAAGCCATGTTTTTTTCATTTTCCATGTAACCTACCGGGCCGCAGGCCATTGGCAAATAAATAAATGAGCAATTTAATTCAATATTGTTTATTACTACTATTACAAATGCGTGTTCCACTTTGCGGTATCTGCAAAAACAGATTGGCAAAATCTTCATTCGCGATACCCGCACAAAGCGGTGACCACACACAAATATTGTAATAGGCCAACAAAGGCAAAACATTAAGTGTCTATCCAGCCGGATACACACGGTTTGTACAAAACCTACACAATTCCTAAACCCTAACGGGACAAACACTGGAATTGACTAATACTCATACGACAAAGGTATAGAGTATACTCAACGGTGTTTACAACGGGTAGAGTTCTGCATACACACGTTCAAACATGCAAGAAGTAAAAACACTTGTACAAATTGAGCAACAACAGTTAAACTTTATATTCAAAAAATTCTTACACCCACACGGTGTACAAAGGATTTACGTAAAGTTCTAACATTTACATAAGAGGAAAACAAAAAAGGGCACGCAGGCCAACCTAACCCTACTTTGTACCGTTGGTACCCGCGCCATCTTTGCCGACACCAGCAGCCTTTTCCTATTCTGATTCATCCGCATCAGCATACAACATCCGTAAACGGTCTACATAGTCAGGCGCATCCAGGCATTCGTCAAGCTTCTCAAGCGCAGAAATAGACATGTCGTAAAATGATGCAGAAGCCGCGTCAAGAAGCGCTTCAGTATTCACACCATGGAACCCAGATCGTTCATCGGTGTTTCCACCTTTAGACAAGATGTTCATATGACTGATACATCGGTTGTAACCAGCTTTAAAGCCAGCATCCCGGGCACGCTGCTTAATGAGGTCTATACCAGTTGCAGTCTCAGGCGCATCCAAGATAGCCCTAACAATCTGCAACACAAGCAATAAGATTATCACGTGCAAATCCAAACAAAAGCAAAGGCACCAGATACTTACATGTACAATACCGTGACACCACATCCACTCACGGTCGGCCTCAAGCTGATTGAATGAAGACGTAAGGCTATCTCTGGCCTCAGCAGCCTCACTAGCCTGCTTTTCAGCTTCAGTCACACGGGCATTAACCTCTGCAAGCTTGGCCTCGCGAGTCTGCACCCCAGCCTTTCGAAAACAAGAAACGCAGTATGTACAAAAGTCATTAAACATACTCAGAAAGCAAAAGAAAAAGTTCAACAGAAAAGGCAACTCATACGTGGAGGCTCCCAACGATTTGGTTCAAACAGGTGCGATCAGCATTTGCTTCTTCAAGAACATTTGTAGCACGAGCCCCCGCCTCTTTGGCCTCTTCCAGCGCCTTTGCAACCCGGGCCTCTGCTTCCCGGGCCTTATCAGCAATCGTTTCGGCTGCAGCCTTCTCCTTGCTCAAAGCAGTGTTCGCTGGCTTAACATTAATCAACTCCTGACGAACACGAAACAGCGTTTCATTCTGTTTGGCCCAAGATACTTTCCAGCTCTTGCGCTCATCAGAAAGTTTTTCGTTCCAACTCTTGTGTTCATCAGAAAGTAACTTGGCAAGAGTACGAACCTGTTTAAGCTCAGCGGTTGCAGCCCACTCCTCGGTCTGCTTATGCTTCTCAAAAGCAGCCTTATCCTTTTCAAGCTGCTCCGCACCCGCACGAGCAGCTTTCACTAACTCTTCCGCCTCGGCCCGCAGGCGCGCAGTCTCCTCCTCCTTGCGGCCCAATGCTTGGTAGTCCTCCATAATGGCATTCGCCATTATGGAACTCCCCACAAGCATGGAAGAGAGTTGGTTGACCCGGAGCTCACACGGCAAGGCACGAGCTCGGTTAACTTCAAAAGGGGTGCCTACACCGCCCAAGATCTCCTTGCAAAAAGAAGGATTATTTGAAACATCATCCCCCTGCAAAACACTCCAAGGAGGGCAATGATAGGACACGGCCCGGCCATCTATATAGGTGCGGTAGTAATACTCCAGTTCAGACTCTCCAGGCTGAATCAGAGGCCCTTCATAACCCGCACCACCAGAAGCGGAACCAGAAACCTTCTTAGCAGTAGGAGACTTGGGCCGTTCAGCACCAGATTTTTGTTTTCCAACATCAGAAAACCTCAGGTCCAAATCATCAGCATCATTTGGAGTGATCAGGTTGTTAGAGGAATCAACAGTATCAAAAATCTGGGACGCAGCCTTCTCCACAGTCTCCTCCGCCTGCACGGAGGGATCAGGCACCACCTTGACAAAAGGAACTGAAAAATCCTTGGTAACCCCCGCATCCGAACCCGTCGCACGCGGGGGAGACGGAGGAACATCAAAGATAGAAAAATCTTTATCTTGCTGTTCTGCAAACAAAGCAACAATAACCATTAAACAAGTTACAACGGCAAATACTAACAAAGTTATAAATCACTTACCAGAAGTAACCGCAGGTTTCTTTTGCGTCGCACCAGTTGACCTTTTGGTCTGTATCTTCCGACGCTTTACTTCACCAGCACCAGCAGCTTTCTCCTCTGGTTTTCTCTTCTTCTCACCAGCAGGCTGCGAACCCGCAGAAGTCCCACCTGCAGCCGCACCACCACCTAGAACACCTAAACCCTCAAGGGTGTCAGATACTACCACGTAATCGGTATATCTACGGTAACAAGAACGAGAGATACCTGCCGCCTGCGACACCAAAGGAGGGACAACAGAACCCCCAGGTTTTTCCTTACCGCGACCCTGCGCGGGTTTCTTCGCATGTTTCTTCTCCACATATTTCTTGGGGACAGTTTTCACTTCAAACTTCCCCAGGTCCCCAAGATTACCTGCGTTCGAAAAATCAAGCAAACAAATCAAAGGGGTGAACTTTAAACAACAAAGGAAGTTTTAGAATGTACCTTTGCCTTGCGGCAGGGGTGCATTCAACATATCATGTGTGGGAACACAGAAATTGCCAACAATCTCCAAGTTAAAACCTTCACGTTCCCCACACGGAAGCAACTCAACCTTGCCCTCGAAATCCGGCTCAAACATCCTCCAAAGGGGAGCATTCTCTGATACAACACATGCAAAATTAGTAAAACAAGAAAAGGAAGCAAGGAAACCGCACAAGGGTGATAATGCTTACCACCACTCTTTTCCCGCACAACAAGCCTTGCCCTCCTATCGGGCCTGGTTAGCATCATCCCGCAACACCCAAAGTTCATTGTTGCCCAGTTTCTTAAGTTCAATAGGTCTCAGCCTAGAGAACCAATCCACAGTCTTTGCGGTAGGGAGAGCAATATCTTCCGCGGTAACGCCCACATTCACGTTCCGAAAGGTCATGTTGGCATGCGCCGCACAGGCTTTAACGTAGAAAAATTTCCTCTTCCACTGGGTCAGACCCTTGGGAGGTGTCATCAACTTCATGATCCCATGTCGTTGATTAAAGGAAAAGAATCCGGTGTTTACCGTTAACTGGTAGAACCGCCGAAAATTCTCAACAGTAACGTCCAAACCAAGAGCACGGAAAGTGTACTCGAAGTTACTGATCTGAAACATCCCAAACGGACTCAGTTGGGAAATATTAAGGTGATAATATTCTAACACCTCGGCAACAAACACCGTCACAGGCAGTCGGAGGTTGCCATCGTTAAAGAACTCAGCCCACAAGGTGATAAATCTCGCTGGAGCATCGGCACCGGTGTCACCCTCTTGTGGGTAGGTGGCCCCAAACTCCTAGGCCATTTGTATACTGGTCATTAGGGTATTAAATTGACCTTTTGACCACTTCAGTACCGGTAGACCACCACCGGGTGCACCACCATCATCTTCATCTTCCTCAGCCACCACCGGTGACTGTTGTTCAGGGTTTTCACCCCCCCACATTGTGTGGATTTGATGGTTCAGCCACTAAGATGTAGAAGAAAAGAAAATGAGTACGAAAACTCAAACAATCTCACCGGAATTTCAGAAAACTTATCGGAGAAGACGAAGGAATCTTTTCTCTCTCGTCGGGAAATTTTGAAATTTTGAACAAGTGAGGAGAAACCACGAACAGTTTCCCCTTATATACTCATCGCAATAAATGTGGAAGGGAAACCGAATCATCATGTCCAAAAACAACGAATTATGCGGTGCCACGTGTTCAGCGACGGTTCCGCTGACGGTTATCACGCGCGCGTGGCCGCACACGCGCCTGACATAGGAGACGTTTACACTCCTGCTACAGTGCATTTATGACCTCGGGCAGTGCAAATGTCCTTTCATTTCAGCACATGCCAGGAAATCTCACCAACTTCCACCAACTCACACGTGCGCTCAGCCACGTATGCAACAAAAAGCGACAACATTATCCAAACACAAGCGGCATGCGGTTTCTCTGGTATACCGCACTATAACCCATACCGCATGTCGTTTTTTTTACATACCCCTCAAAATAGCCAAAAAATTATATATCTCTCCATAGTATAAGGGGGTATAAACATATCTGCACATACCCACGAGCACACGTGGAATATGCGGAGATGACACACACGAGCCCGTATAGGTGTGTCAGATGCTCAGAACCAGCGTTGTTCTTTGGACTGAACCGCATCTCAGGAACAGGTAAACCGCATTGCCTTCATTCTCTTCAAGCTTCAAATCCCTCCTGTCCGGTTCACAACCACAGAGGGTACGCAAACAGCTTCTCCAAAGGGAGGAAGGATGGGAATGTATGCGAACGCACATCAGCAACCCTGACTCCTGATCCTTCAAGAGCCACATCCGAGCAACACACTCTTTTCAAGCGAGTCTTGGGTTACAAAACCGCAGACACTCATGAGTCGTTGCGGACACACCCATAGCTCCGCAAATGGTTGCTACGGAAGAGCCACAACTAAGTCATCACACAGATGAACGAAGTTACTTCAAGGAAAGCTCCCTGGTATTGGAGCGTGAAGGAAGATGGCTACAGAACAAACGCGGACGAGATTTCCAATCATCTAAAGAGATCTCGTTGAACAACAAGCGACCGGACAGCGGTAACAAGTCTGCTTATGACTTTGTTTGCCCACCTATGCGCAACATAGAATAAACAATGGTGGGCACAACCCTGCCCATTACCATGTTTATCGGCCCATAGTACAGATTCACATTGTTCGACCAAACATGGCCAACAATGACGCAATGAAGTAACCGCAAAGGACGTGCGGTTACTTGAGAGCTAAACTGATGAACACGAAAACCCCACAAAAAGGGATCATCATTACATGTCCAATTGCTGAACATAGAGCTTGAGCAAAGCACTTGCAGCATAGATATCTTCGATCACCGTCTCAAAGGTTGGTTCGAAGCCTCCTCTCTTCTTCATTCACCACCTCAGAGGTTGGTTCGAAGACAGAGACACGATCCCAGAGTTTGGTTCGACACACCAACAGGTGGCAACCAATCTGATGACATCAGAAAAAGGTAGTCCCGCTACCCAAACGGCTGAGAATTTCGCATCAGACGAAACTTGCTCACCGGTATGGAAGAGACGTCACATGACTCTACCAGATCTCCAGCTTGATTTACGAAAAGCGAATGCCATCTACATGGCCTATAATTTTCTCCAGGCTGTAAACTACCTTCTAGACACCATAGTCCAGTGCTCCTCCCACATGCAACTTACACGAGGCAGCAACACTAGACTGGGGGACTTGAAGGGGTATGGTCCTAAACCTCGCGCCAGCCAAACCGCGAGTAACCATTACCCTTATCAAATAACCCCCACCAGCAATGAACTGTGTCCATGCGGACGCATCCTTCGAATCCAGTCAGTCAAATGATAAGAAGAAGCCTTACCTTGTGTGTGAAAGCAGATGTACATAGCGATGCGCCTGGCACCACATCATATGGGCATTTTCGTCACGACAAGGGATGCAGGCAACAACAACAGTCACCACAGACGACGATGCGGCTTAGCACCGCATCTCGCGTATTTCTTGATCAAAGCATGAGACGCGGGAACATCAAGAGTTACCGCAAGCAGCGATGCGGCCCGCACCGCATCATGTGCACTCAGCAAGTGGGACTGACACCACAGAGCAAGTAGCACCAATGACAGCCGCCTGTCAGGTCTACGTAAGCGACAGGCTGACTGACGTGGCTTCACCTCCACAACCGACAAGCCAGACACACCTGCAAAGGTGCAACATGTCGTTAGTCTATCCGTCCACCTCCTCCTTCACTCTTCGGCTATAAATACCAACCCCAAACCAGGTTTGAGGTATCTCTTCACAACTCTCTCACTTCTACTGTTATCACACTTTGCTTCCCAAGCAAACTACTGATTCTCACGCCGGGGAGTGGTAACAAGGAGCACCCCCACCCCATCCTCCTTGTTACGAGTCACGGCTTGTTTCCTTGTGTAGGAGATCAACCGGTGGACAATCCAGCCAGCGATCCTCGAGAGGAAGGGATCAACCCTTCTTGACGAGACCAGTGAGTTAACCCTGCCCGGTTAACCATTGTTTCATCAGGGTTCAATTTGTTTTAGTTATTTCTCAGATCCAATGATATTCTTGATCTAAGACTTCCATTTATATAATTTAAATATTCCCCGCAAAGGGTAATCTTTGTCTATTGTTTTCCACTCTACGTCATCTTTTTTGGGTTTTGGCAGGTGGTTATTTAAACATCCTCTTTATTACTTTCCAGTTTTCTTTTTCATTTTCATTTTCATTCCATATATATAGAATTTTCTTTTTTTATGATAAATGAACACAACAAATGTCTTGTTGTTGAAATTCCACCTTTAGTCCCGTCATCGCTCATCCCACTTATTTCACAATCCATATGCATTGATTCTTAACTCGTCTTTGAAGCTCGTATGTTTAACTGAAACGGGAAGCAAAGAGCTTTCAATAACCACATTGCAATGAGCATTCATGATAACCCAACCATATGGATTTGGATTTGACGAGGGCATGTCTCGAGGAAACCCTCCAGCTGCCTTGGCGCCACATACAACTGCAAATATCTCATTATTTAAAATGGTTCCCAACATATACATGATATTATAGATTGGTTTATATAACTTTTTTCGTTTTACTATAACTACATTTTATATCGGTTTCCAGCACCACTTTAGAGTAAATTGCCCGGATGGTCTCGTTTTTTCACCTATAGTCCCCACCTTTTCAAAATAACATGCTTGATGGTGGCCGACAAGGTAGAGGCGCTGATCGGCGAGGGGGTGGTGGTGTTCGGCAAGGTGGGGGTGGATAGTGATGGTTGGTTAAATGATATAGAAAGAGAGAGAGAGAGAAAGAGATGGGTGGAGGGGGGAGTGGGGTTAAGTTTAATAATTTAAACAGCGCTCAATTTTTAATAATTAAATACGTCCTTTAATTTTCTTTTATAATAGGCAGGTCTGCTTTAGTCATTTTACATAAACTTAACTAGAAAACTAATATTCATCCAGTTTAGGAACCACCGAGTATCAAGTGGGCAAACCAAAGAGAACAAACATGTTATTTTGAAAAGGTAAGGACTACATGTGAGAAAATGGCAAACCACATGAACTATCCGAGCAATTTACTATCAATACTAATTTTTCTTTTTATTTAAGTCTTAAAAGATTTATATATATTTATACAAGGGTGTTCTATAATAACTTGTTTAAAATAGTTTTATCTTTGAGTTCCATCTCATTTCTCTACAACATACATTTACATTTATTTCTGATAAGCAAACTCACATTTCTTCTTGAAGATAATAACGGCTAACACATAAATCTTCATATCTTGTTGGGAATACAAAGATCTTCATTTATTTTTTTTAAAGATCTTCATTATTTATATTTATAGTTGGGTGATCATTAAAGCTATCTCACATTTACTGTTAAGACATAATCAGATCTTCATACAAGTTAACTAGAAATTAATTAAAATATAAGAAAACAAGAAATTTGAGCATATGGATGTGTGTGTATTTGTGTATGTGTATGTGTGTATATGTATGTGTATGTGTATGTGTATGTACATGTGTGCATGTGTATGTGTATGAGTATCTGTGTGTGTGTATATATGTAGGTGTATGTGTATATGTGTATGTGTATGTGTACGTGTACATGTATCTGTGTGTGTCTATATATGTAGGTGTATGTGTATATTTATCCATGACTTGTATACTACATGGGTTGAATACTATGAAATACAAATTTCTTAATCTGCAAAAAAAATTACAAATAAAACTATATGTTACGTTTAATAAGAAAAGGTTTAAATTAAAATTATAATTCATAGACTTGTACACAAATCACAAATCTCTAAACGTTTCCTTTTACACAACATTTATTGTTATATTTGTAACTTTTCCATCTCTATCTAATATTAGTATTATTGACTCTGTCTCTACTTTTGAAACTTGATAAAGCCACATGCTAACTATCCATTAGTATTTAGTTGATTTCTTATAGGGTTTAAACCTTTAGTTCTTACTTTTTGGTATAACCACATTTACACCTCATGGTGAAGACTCCTTTAAAGCCTTTTCATTTGTGTCTAATATTTGACTTTTGACATTTAACATGGTACACTATGTCCATAGAAATGTTTGGTAATTAATAATTATGAATGAGTTGATTTAAGTTATTGTAGTTACCAAATGAGTCAAATAAAAAAGTTGATTTATAAAAGGGACCATACCAAATTGGCCTAACATGTCAAACATTTGAAATTAGTAAAACATAAATTCCTATTTAATGCATTTACTATTCATCATAAGTTACGGAAAATACACATAAAAGTGGTTGAAATCAAACCAAGGTATAGAAATAAACGACCAAGCTTTAATTACAAGAAAATACTAATATGCACTAACTAAACAAAAGTGAACAAAACTGACCATGAAATCTGCAACATTAATAGTTCCCATTTCAACTAGTTGACCCATTTCAAGCGTGGGTTGTTTCACAATATACTCTTCTACACGAACAATTTCTTTTTGTGTAGCTCCATTGGAAACAGAACAAATTCAATATAAAAAGAGGTTCTTAAGGAAAATGTAAACCACATAGTGAGATAGATCATATATACCGTGATTTATCTTCTTGACGATAAGCAATGTAAAGACAAACAACCAAGATGGCATCTTGATTTCTGCCTCTATTGGACTTCTGCAATTTTATCTTCTTGAATATGTCATTAGCACGATCCTGTATAGTAAATATGAAAAAAGAAAATAAACAAAACATACAATGTATATATACTTTTTTAAAATGATTTAAATAAAATATAAATATAAAATGTGTATATAGAGTAAAAAATTACACTATAATACAGATACAATAATGATAAACGAAATTAAAAAATAAGAATACTTCACAAATCCCTAAATTTATATTTAGAATTTATCATACGACCATAATCGTTCGTAAAAGACGTATTAAGCAATTACTGCATTTTAATACACATCAACATAATGGGTTAATTGAGATTTAGACCAAAATTTACAAAAGTATTTAGAGAATTATGAATTATATCATTTTCATTATTCAACCCATTGATTCCATGGGTTGTAACCTAGTTCATAATAAAATTGTAAAAGAAAAAAAAATATCACTCCATTTATCATGTGACATAACAATTGCCATGCTCTTTTTGTCGTTTACTTGAAGTCATTGTATTACTACATTGTCGATTTGGTATAAAACTATAAATTCAGGGTCATATTGAGGAAATGCCAGACTCCCTCCTTCCCAACTAAAAGTTCAACTAATTTCATTTTGAGATGCCAAGTAATAATTACAACATAACCCTTTTGTTTCAATCTAATATTACCCTTTAGCCCCTTGTGTTCATGGAAAACAAAATTCTCATTTGAAAAATATTTGTCAAAAGTAAATTATGTTACATGTGAAACAAACTTGCTCCATTAATTAAAATCTGTAACTTGACTATTCTGAAAAGAATTATACCTGATAAATAGAACATAATCAACAACTTTAATTCAACCTATTTCTACCAACAAGCATGCTCCAACACGTGGTAAGTAGGTGTCGTTTTAGCTACCTTGCATTAAAATACAATAATGACCTGGTACCAGCACTATGTGTTAATTTCAATAGCGGTGAACCAACTCCAATAACTATGAACAACTCAAGTGGACATCTTGGTCATAAGTGGTGTACTCCACAACCAAAATGGTATAGAATTCACATTTTGCATAGTGCAGCTTGTGGTGTATTTATTCTAGAAAAGTTAGGAAATGTTGTTATAAAAATCATGCACCACTTAGATTCATAAAAGGTGTGTCGTTATAATGCAAGAAGAGTTACGCATCGAGTAAAAAGTGTAACCAAGTAAAGATAATTGCTTATGTGTAATTGATAACAATCATGCGTTGACCAAAAAGTCATCATTCATTTCTTTTGATATTCATGAACAAATTTGCGTAAACAATCATGGCTAATCAGATAAATAGAATTTCAATTTCATTGAAGAATCCACATAATTCAAGAAAAATCAAGCATTGACTAAAAAGTCAACACAATTTTCATCAAATCTAGTCAATAACAATAAACAACCTATTAAAAATCTAACTTCTTTCCATTATTTTTTAACAATCCGCATACTCGAGTATGAGAAATGAAATAAATATTTGTTCGTGATACCTTCAGCATAATTCAAGAACATTCAAAAATTTGTAGCTCATCTACACAAATTACAGGCTGAGTTTATTTAAGCACATTTCCGATTAATGGAAAATTCAACTTCTTTACGAGGAAATTTAGAAACTAAACAAACAATTCATCAAGAAAGTAAAAAACTTTTGTTTAACAACATGTTCATTAGGTGCTTGTTAAAAATAACAAAAAAAAAAAAAATAAAAACTAAATCCAAAGTAACTTCAAACTTTTACTGATATATATTTGAACATTTACCTTTTTGAACAATGAGAATGAATGTTATTTTGTTTATTAAATTGAAATCTATCTTGATTATGAAACTGTACACACTTCTAAATAGTCTAGATCTCAAAAGAATCAAATATATATTCACAAATAAAAAATCCATAGATTCAACATGTTATAAAAAGAAATCCAAAAGTATGTACTTATCGACTCCAAAAACGACATGCCTACCAAATTCTTAAGATGCCATCAAAAATTGATAATGAAATGAAAAAAAAAATAGCATTAGATATAAAGAGAATAAGATGGAGGGATTCTTATACTTGTCAAGGCTATATGGTATGCAAGTTAGATGTAATCAAACGAAATCATCAGTGAAAGATAGATGTAATCAAAGGAAAATAAGGAAAAACATATTAACTTACTAGATGATAAAGGGAGCAGAAGAGCTTGGGGTGGATATTGTTAATCGACGGTTACAAAAAGTTAGGGTTTTTGAACTTGTATGGATAGAAAAGATGTTTGATGGACGATATAACAAAATGGGTTGAAAATAATAAGTGGATATGTTCTTCAAGATCCACGTGCTTCAATAGATGGTTAGAGTTATGTGCGGGAAAACATAGCCAAGATGCCCTACTCACATTACATTGTCCTAAAACTATTTTGTTTTATGAGTAAGGAAATATATGTATATGTATACGTGTGTTTGTGTGTATGTATGTGTTTGTGTATTTTTGTATGTGTATGTGTATGCATGTGTGTATATGTGTATGTTTATTTGTGTGTGTGTATATGTAAGTGTGTATGTGTATGTTTGTGTATATATTTATATGTGTATGTGTAGAAACACGGTTTAGATGGAGAACCCAAGATTAGTAATAGAGAAGTTTTGAGATAAATGAACAAATGCACTAAATAAAAGTGACACAAACAAATCGACATAGACTGTATTACCAAAAGAGTTTACATCATTTAGACCGGGAGAGATCAAGTGTGATCTCTCTTCTCACTCGACTACTTAATGACTTAGATGATTCAACATACTATTTACAGACTTTCACAATTGTCTGGCCTACTCTAATGAATGTGACGCTTTCGTTTGAATCCCTCAAACGAATGGATACTTTCGCTTGAATCCCCAAACGAATGTCCTTCACTCAGATGAATTTGTCATTCGTTTAAACACAAACACACACATATTAAGTAAAAACTCAATCTAGCTACTGTTATATATATATATATATGTGTGTGTGTGTGTGTGTGTGTACTTGTATGTGTATGTTTAAGTCTGTGTATGTGTGTAACACCTCGAAATTTTGCGTCCAATAATGTATTGACACGTGTCTTGGTTTACACGTGGTGTTAGATACTAAATAAAGGACTAAAGTTGACAAACATTGAAAGTATGTGAATTCGAAGGTTAAAAATGTCAACGAGGGATCAATATACTATACAGTAACCCTAAATGATGCTCGTACCTTCAAACGAATGAATCCTGGATCGTACGGAACGAATTGTGGAAGAAAGTGAGGAATTACAAACTACAGGGGCCAAATGTGTCAACATGTTTAAGTTACACCTCTGAGTGACCTTTGGGCATACTCGAAGCTTTGTAATAGTAAATTACACTCACTAGAATGCGCGATATAAATTTCGCGAAGTTCTGTTTTAAAACGAGAAAGTTATGATCGAATCCGTTAAAAAGGGTTAAAAGCGTCAAACTTTGAAAGTTAAGACTTTTCGGGTAATAATAAATTAACCAAGGGTTAATAAGTTGGGTAAAAGTTCCGAGGCCCTTATTCGTAAATAAACGAGGCCCAAAACGCAAAGTTACCCCTTCGAAACCGAAAGGCCAGGGCAATAATTACAAAAGATTTAAAAATCTTGGAAAATTGGTCTCAGGCGGGCCGCGTTGGTGATCCAAGCAATCTTACGCGGGCCGCATGGTCAGTAGAAGATATAGGCGTGTCAGACAGATTCAGGCGACCCGCGTAAGAGTTAAGTGATCTCTTACGCGGGCCGCGTCAATACGCCAGATGCAGAAAATGCGGACAGGTTCACTGTTTGTTGTTTTAACCGACTTAGAGTGCCATTATGAGAGCATGGGCGCCCCCTAAACGTCCCCTAGCACTCAGGGACACATGTTGATGATCCAAGAGCACTTGTAGCACTTTTTGTCAAGGATCTAAGGGCTAATGAACACTATAAAAGGCCACCTTGTAACCACAAGTTCTTCACACCTTCAATCAACTCTTCTGATCATTTCTGGAGCTCAAGTGCCTTCTTTGCTCATCCCTGGTCGTGCATAGGACTCTTGTAAGTATGCTCCACCCTTCTTAGTTTAGTTTACGCATAGTTATAGCTTAAAAGTCAATCCATCGTAATTAACGATTGACTTAACGATAAATCACAAATGGTCCAGTGGTTTGTCGAATCAAAGGTAGTTATATGTTGGTAATCATGTGGGCTTTAAACCCCTAAAAGGGCACCCTCTTATTCCCACTCTAACTAGTCCGAATGTCGAGTCAAACTTGCTTAGAAAAAGTCAACAGAACGCTATTTTGCGATTTTATGCATAATCGGTAATGTAGATGGCGTGTAACCTGTTTTAACACTCATATAACATGATAATAAGTATATTAATTAGTCTAAGCTTGTTTCATCCGACCATTTACTGTTTTGACCCGGTTCGGAACCGAAAGTCGCAAAACTTTGACTTTTGCTTTGACTTCAGTTCTGACCCGTTATGGTATGATTTAGATATGCCTTAGGACTCTCTTAGGACCAGGTTACATGATGGTATAACCCTCTGTGACCGGTTCGTTGTTGTCCGAGTCTTTGGCACATTTCCGTTAAATGCTTAAAAGTTGACCGTAACGCCCTTTTCACTTTAAAGCGAGAATTTTGGACATGTGAAAGGACAATAACCTTAGTTACTGATTTCAAAGCATGTCTCTAAAATTTCACGTTAATCCGAGGTCTAGAATAGGAGTTATGCTAAATAGCGCAATTACGGAAACTTTAGTAATTAAAAGGCGCAATTAGCATAACGCCTAGCTAAACCCAAATTTCGACACCAAACCTTTTACACACTGATGTAAAATAATATTTTGGGATTTTTAAAGATTTTTAATTATTTTTAACCTGCTTATAACCTGCGGTTATGGCATCGGTTCGGTAAATACCGAATATACCCTTTTCGGACATAACTTGAGTTCTACATGGTATTTTGACCCGATTCCAGTTGCTACTGATTTTAAATAATAAATAAAGTATTTTGGACTTTATAAACTGTTCGGAAAACTCAGATTTCCTGTAGAACTCAGAAACCTCTTTTATAATCTTTAAAAAAATGACCGAGATACCCCTACGGGGCGTATATTGGATTTAAACTTGTAACGGGCATTATGGAAGGTATCCTACCGATACCACAACCTCTTTAGAGAATGTTAACTTAGGAAACCTATGTATGACTCCTACGGTTACCCATTACGCCTTTTGCGCGCACGGTTCGGCTTATGTAACTAGTTTACATAAACTAGCCAAAACGGGTCAAACCTTATTGTTTTGACCTCAAAAATCCAGAGTGTGGTTATATTACCCATATAAAACAAGTCTTCAAACTTGTTGGGTCCAAACCACATTCCCTTCCCGGTTTTCGCCTTTCACGCGATTAAACCGTAATTATCCTTTGAAACTGACCGATCTAAGCTAAGGCTAAATTAAAGACCCGTTAGGATTCTAATAGGTTATTTTAAACCTTCGTTCTAGAATAGGAGACCAGTAAAAGATACTTGCATTTGTTTGATTGAGGTTATTACTTGCTCAGGTAAATACTTTTAACTTATTTTCCGTTATACGGGCTTGGGTTACGGTATTTAAAAATACCGCTTGGTCGGGCAATTGACCCCAACTCATTAGTAGTTGGGTATTATCAATGTGACCCGTTTAAAAATTTGGTTTTGTTGGCTTTACGCCTTTGGGAGCTTAATGACCATGTCCCGAATATCCTTGGCAGCATTTTACGAAATGGCCACGACCATGACACGCGGGTGTAGGCGTACACCCGATAATGTGTCCATAATTATAAAGGTATAGCCGTTGGCTTTCCCGCCACGTTTTTATGCTATGTGGTGTGTCTATTAACCTTAAACCTGGCACGACCCGGGCGACCGAACGCATAGTGAACATGTAATTCTTTTACAAGATTTAATTATAAATTATCCCAAGTTATAAAGAGTTTGTGCCATGTGCATTCAAATCAATTTTATTAAACATTTTACAAAAGTGTCGGTTGAATGTATTTACCAGTGTAAACTGACGTATTTTCCCCAAAAAGATTAATGCAGGTTCTACACGTAATAGGCTGGCCACTCCTTAAGCATCGTTAGAGTCTCGCAAGCTTGGGATTCAATGTCTGTTGAACAATATTTATATTTTATTTTATTTACCTGTGGATTTATTTCGACTATTCGTGATACTTGGATATTACAATCGATGGTTGAAACATAATCTATCTTTATGCTTCCGCTGTGCATTTATATATTGTGTGGTTTGACTATATTGTTGCCAACTACGTCACGGTAATCCCCCACCGGGCCCACCGGTGATACACGTGGAAATCGGGGTGTGACAATGTGATTGGTACTTCACACCTTCTCATCATTTCTCGCCTCATGACCAACAGCAGCAGCAGGATCCCTCCGAGGATTCGCGTTTCATGGCAGTTACGCCACCGCCTCCTCTGCCACCAGTTCATCAAGCACCTCCAGATCCTCCAAGGCGTAGGAGATCAGGCGCGCGGATGTCCACCCGAGGAGGGGAATTTCACTTTAGCACCCCTCGCCACTCGAGTGCAAGTCATTTTCCGCCATTGCCCGAAGAACCACAATTAGGTAAACCTTCGAGTCACCCCGCAGAGGTGAATTCTGCACCAGTTGCACCACCTCCACCACCATTCGGCTATGACAATCCGATACCAACGTACGCCGGTTCCACCACGTACAACCCATTTGAGCAGCCGACTCACACTCGCTATAATTATGATGCCGACCCATACGTGGTAGCGGCTAATTACAACGCTCTCCATCCCGAAGGACCTTATGGAAATCCTTGGGGACTAGGATACTCAGCTCATGGGTATCCAGCACCTCCTAGACCTCCGGTTCAGCAGCCGTCGCAGCGGCCACGTTTTTCTCCACCGGAGCAAGAAGAAATCCTCCACCGTCTAAACCTAGTGGAACGAGACTTTGAGCAAGAACGTAAAAGTAATCGTGGATTCCTCAAAGGCCTAGCAAACTTACTAAAAGGGAGGAAGAAACGAGATCATTAGTCTCTTTATGTACTATAGTATTTACTACTACAATCAAGTCCCTGCGAGGACATTTGTCTTAAGTATTTTAGTCCCTGCGTGGACAATTCCATTTCAGTCCCTGCGTGGACTTATCCTTTAGTCCTTGTGCGGACATCAATCTATGTATTTGGTCCCTGCGTGGACTTGTTTTCTGTAAACCTCTGCGTAGGTATCTATCTATTAAAAAGTCCCGTTTAGGGCAGTATGTAATCTTTTACATGTAATGGAATGTTAAGTTATAAATTTCATTTTGTTATTATATACATTCTTATACGAAATAAATCAAAAATCATTCCTTTTAAATTAATTTGCATACTAAATAAAGAATCTTAATGGTGAAACCTAGCCTGGTGTCATTATTAAAACCCGGCCAAAATGGTAAGACCTGATTAAAAAATTTAGATTCCTGTTAACCTCTGTAAACATGATAACGTTCTTGGCAGATGTGATTCGTTAAAATCACACGCGTCATTCTTGTATACGAATCCATCAAGGGATTCCAAAACCCAAATTAATGGTTGGTAAATCATGGGTTAAGTCGTCAATAAAGATGATCATTATTAAACATCCATTAGTGATGTAGTGCCTATGGGCCACACTTATTGTCATATAAGACAAAAACCAGTTGTAGTCTATGACTCCCTGTCAGAAAAGGTAAAAGGACTACGGTTCAAACCTTCATGCCTTGATTCTCTGAAATCCTGGCTGATAATATAAAACGTCCTTGTGACTAGGCTTTTGTGCCACTAACAATATTATTTGTAATTAGGATAAGTTATATTCAAATCCTAAATAAAAGTGAGTAACAAATTAACCAAATATGGTCTATGTTTACCATGGTTAATGAATTGCCATAAAAGACAATTCTATAATAAACTCCTAAATAAAACTTTGTCATTATCTTCTGTAGCAGATTCAAGTTGCAATGGCTGACCCAAGTGGAGTTAATAGTCAATCAAAGGAGGATGAAAATGATAACGCCCAAATTCACATAACGGGCGCTGAGTTGAAAGCTTTGGTAGAAAACGCTGTGAAGACGGCTTTAGATCGTCAATATGAAGAGTACAGCGAGTCTCGAAGCAGGACCCTATCTACACCACACTCAAAGCCAAGAACCCATTCTAAATCTCACAGCAAACCACCCTCGACTCCGTCTAAGCCTAAGAAGGACGACGATAGGCACTCATCCAATGAGAACAGTGTCCGTCCTAAGGAGAAAGTGTTCACTGATGCACCTCGCGCCAAGGGTTGCACGTATAAGTATTTCGTTTCTTGCAAACCCTAAGATTTCACTGGGGAAAAGGGCGCTGTAGATTGCATGACCTGGTTAGACGAAATGGACACAGTTGTGGACATTAGTGGTTGTGCTGAGAGAGACGTGGTGAAGTTTGTATCACAGTCGTTCAAGGGTGAAGCCCTAGCGTGGTGGAGATCTTTGGTTCAGGCCTCAGGGAAGGCTGTTTTGTATAGCATGACATGGGAGGAATTTATTGCTCTCATCAAAGAAAATTACTGCCCTCAGCACGAGGTTGAAAAGATCGAGTCTGATTTCCTATCGCTGGTCATGAAGAACCTGGACTGCCAGGCTTATCTCACGAGTTTCAACACTCTGTCGAGATTGGTTCCGTACCTAGTGACACCGGAACCCAAACGGATCGCGCGCTTCATTGGGGGTTTGGCCCCAGAAATAAAAGCTAGCGTGAAGGCTTCTAGGCCTGCTACCTTCAGATCCGTGGCAGATATATCTCTGTCTCTCACACTAGATGCAGTGAGACAGAGATCGTTGAGAAATGCTGATAGTGAGAAGAGGAAGCGTGAAGATGATGATTCACGGAGGTCTAGCAAGAAGCACTGGGGAAATCGTGACCACAAGAAGGGGTCAGAGAACAAAAAGAGTGATCGACAGTCGGGCGATAAGCCCATGTGCAAGGTCTGTCGGAAGCACCATTTCGGAAGGTGCAGGTTTGAAAAGAAATCCCAGCCGAAGGCGTGTGGGATATGCAAGTGCTCTGAGCATAGGACTCTTGAGTGTAAGAAACTCAAGGATGCAACTTGTTATAGTTGCAATGAGAAGGGGCACATCAAGACTAACTGCCCGAAGATAGTGAAGAAGGCTGAAGATGGGAAAAAGAACAATGCGAGGGTCTTTCAGATGGATGTTAAAGAGGCTATCCAGAACGACAACGTCATAACCGGTACGTTCCTTATCAATGATGTATTTGCAAGAGTGTTATTTGATTCTGGAGCAGATAAATCCTTTGTGGACGATAAGTTCTGCGAGTTATTAAAATTGCCTGTTAAAACCTTGAATGTGAAATATGAAGTAGAACTAGCTGATGGGACTATAGGAACAGTTTCAACTATTTTAGATGGATGTGTTATATCCATTAGGAATCACTTATTTCCTTTATCCCTGTTACCCTTTAAACTCGCTGGTTTTAACGTAATATTGGGTATGGATTGGTTATCGCATAACCAAGCCCAGATTGTATGCAACGAGAAACAAGTGGTAATCAAGACTTCGTCTGGAGAACCACTTACCATCCAAGGAGATACTCGACATGGATTGCCTGCACAAGTATCTATGCTAAAGGCATCCAGATGTTTGAAGAAAGGATGTCTCATTTATATGGCACAAGTGACTATTGGGGAGGAGAAACCCAAGATTGAAGACATTCCAGTCATCTCTGACTATCCAGAAGTATTCCCGGAAGAACTGCCTGGTTTGCCACCAGACAGGCAAGTGGAATTCAGTATCGACATCATTCCAGGAGCCGCGCCTATTGCGAGAGCACCCTATAGATTGGCACCCACGGAAATGAAAGAATTGAGGACGCAGCTAGATGATCTGCTAGCCAAAGGTTTTGTTAGACCAAGTTCATCTCCTTGGGGAGCACCAATCCTGTTCGTCAAGAAGAAAGATGGCTCGATGCGTCTATGCATCGATTACCGTGAGCTGAATAAAGTTACAATCAAGAATAGGTATCCTTTGCCTAGGATCGACGATCTGTTCGATCAGTTGCAAGGAGAGAGCTACTTTTCCAAGATTGACCTAAGGTCAGGGTACCATCAATTGAAGGTCAAGGACGAAGATGTACACAAGACTGCATTCAGGACTCGATATGGCCATTTCGAGTTCCTGGTGATGCCTTTCGGGCTCACTAATGCACCTGCCGCATTCATGGATCTCATGAATCGCGTTTGTAAGCCCTATTTGGATAAATTCGTCATTGTCTTCATCGATGACATCCTCATTTACTCCAAAAGTCAAGCTGACCACGAGAAGCATCTTCGATGTATTCTTAAATTGCTCCATCAAGAAAAGCTTTATGCCAAATTCTCTAAATGTGAATTTTGGCTACAGGAAGTCCAATTCCTTGGACATGTAGTCAGCGAGCGTGGTATCCAAGTGGATCCCGCTAAAGTTGAAGCCGTCATGAATTGGCAGGAGCCGAAGACACCAACGGAGATTCGCAGTTTCCTAGGTCTAGCAGGATACTACAGACGCTTCATCGAAAATTTCTCAAGAATTGCTGCACCCCTAACTTCTTTAACTAGGAAGAGTATAAAGTTTAATTGGGGCCCTAAGCAGCAAGAAGCTTTTGATATCCTCAAACAAAAGCTGAGCAATGCTCCAGTGTTGACATTGTCGGACGGAATGGAAGAATTCGTCGTATATTGTGATGCATCGCACACCAGGATGGGTTGTGTGCTTATGCAGAGAGGCAAGGTGATTGCCTATGCTTCACGACAATTAAAAGTGCATGAAAAGAATTACACCACCCATGACTTAGAGTTGGGTGCCGTTGTATTTGCACTAAAGCTTTGGAGGCATTACTTATATGGCATTAAATTTGTGATCTATTCTGATCACAAAAGCCTTCAACACCTGTTCAATTAGAAAGATTTGAATATGAGGCAGCGACGTTGGATGGAAACTCTGAACGACTATGACTGTGAAATAAGATACCATCCAGGCAAGGCCAACGTAGTCGCAGATGCCTTGAGCAGGAAAGAAAGGGTGAAACCAATAAGGATCAATGCCAAGAGCATTGAAATCAAGAACAGCCTGAATGAACGATTGTTAGCTGCACAGAAAGAAGCTGTGTTAGAAGCTAACTATCCTCACGAGAAGCTAGGAGTAACGGAGGAGCAGTTATCCTATGGCAAAGACGGAATTCTGAGATTGAATGGGAGGATATGGGTTCCTGTTTATGGAGGTCTTCGTGACGTTATCCTTCAGGAAGCCCACAGTTCCCGATATTCCGTGCATCCTGGAGCTGATAAAATGTACCAGGACTTGAAGGCAAATTTCTGGTGGATAGGCTTGAAGAAGTCTACAGCCACCTATGTAGCAAAGTGTTTGACTTGTGCGCAAGTAAAAGCAGAACATCAAAAGCCGTCAGGCTTGCTACAACAGCCTGAACTTCCCGAGTGGAAATGGGAAATGGTGACGATGGATTTCATCACCAGGTTGCCAAAGACAAAGAAGGGAAACGATACAATATGGGTAATAGTTGATAGACTGACTAAGTCAGCACATTTCCTACCCATAAAGGAGACTCATGGCTCCGATATATTAGCCCAGTTGTTTGTAGACAAGATTGTAGCCCTTCATGGCGTGCCTATGTCTATTATCTCTTATAGAGATACCAGGTACACGTCACACTTTTGGAAAAGCTTCCAGCAATCC
Organism: Helianthus annuus; assembly: GCF_002127325.2. Lineage (NCBI taxonomy): Eukaryota > Viridiplantae > Streptophyta > Magnoliopsida > Asterales > Asteraceae > Helianthus > Helianthus annuus. The sequence goes on from NC_035449.2 coordinate 41,639,337, forward strand.
TTGGGCACACGTTTGAACTTCAGTACGGCTTACCACCCTCAGACAGATGGACAGAGTGAGCGTACAATCCAAACGTTGGAAGACATGCTTCGCGCATGTGCGATCGACTTAGGTGGTAGTTGGGATAACCACCTACCCTTGGTCGAATTCTCCTATAACAACAGCTACCATACGAGCATTAAGGCTGCACCTTTTGAAGCCCTATATGGTAGAAAATGTAGAACGCCCGTTTGTTGGGCAGAAGTTGGAGATGTCCAGATGACAGGACCTGATATAATATTTGAAACAACGGACAAGATTGTCCAAATTCGCGATCGATTGAAAGCTGCCCGAGACAGGCAGAAAAGCTACGCAGATCTGAAGCGTAAGCCTTTCAATTTCGAAGTAGGCGACAAGGTTTTGCTTAAGGTATCACCCTGGAAAGGGGTGATGCGATTCGGTAAGAAAGGCAAGTTAAGCCCGAGATATATTGGACCTTTCGAGGTAATCGAACGTGTCGGATCGGTTGCCTACAAATTAAACTTACCGGAAGAGCTCAGCGGTATCCACAGTGTGTTCCACATCTGTAACGTGAAGAAGTGCTTCGCCGACAAATCACTGGTTATACCGCATACAGATGTACACATCGACGAGAGCTTAAAGTTCTTTGAAAAACCAATGTCGATCGAGGATCGACAGGTTAAGAAGCTTCGCAGGAAGTATATACCAATAGTGAAGGTAAAATGGGATGCCCGTAGAGGTCCCGAATACACGTGGGAGGTAGAGTCCACGATGAAAGAAAATGTGACAACTCGAGTTTCCGAGATTCCACTTTCGCATTTATTGCACGTTAACTGTTTGTTTAGTGGTTACTTATACAATTTGTTGCTTTGTAACTATATACGTTTTGATTTGATAAGGTGTATTGTGATTGTGCATGGTTATGTGTTATTTACGAAAGATTTGGCAAATACATGAACTTGGTGATGAAACTGTAAATTATACTGTGATGGGTGTGCTTTATGTAAAAGATGATACTTAGGGGTGAGTAGAGTAGTTAGTGAAATGATTAGTAACTCTTAACCCTAACCTCCCTCACAAATCATTTCACAAATCATCATACGTATCTTCAAGATTTCTCTACAACCCTCTCTTGCAATCATCTTCTTTCTCATTGGCACAAGTTCTCTTGCATCAATCTTGATCTTTCAATCCATCTAGAATCAATCCAAGGTAATTGTTCAATGATTTCTTGTTGTTAATCTTTGATTATGTGATTCATGCAAAACCCTAGTTCTACATGTAATGGTTCTGTGTTTGTTGATTCTGATTATTATGAAATGGTTATGATTAGTTGTGTAATCATTTGCCTGATGTTAAGATGCATGACATGTTAGAATTATTTGATTTTGATTTGATTACAGCATTGCCATAGTATGAAGATTAGGGTTTTTGATCGTAGCTTTCTACAAACGTAACTGTTCTATTGATTCTGTGAAATGATCTTTGGAATTCACGCATGATTGAAAACTGTGAGTTTTAAATGATAAATGGTCCGACCTTTTGATGAGGGTTTAGTCCGAATTTTGTTTAAGTTTGTAATGGTCCGAATTTTTGTAAGTAGGTTATAAGGGTCCGACTTTTACATGATATGCTTAATGTCCGAATTTTATAAGTGGGGGGGGGATATGTCCGACCTTTATATAAAGGACACAAGGTCCGAATTTTATGAGGGTTATAAGAATCCGAATTTTTGTGCTTGAATGATCTAGTCCGACTTTTGTGCTTGATGATCTAGTCCGACTTTCATAGAGGCCTTGTCCGACTTTTATAAGGAGACAAGGGGGGGTCCGACTTTCATAGAGATACAAGGGGAGTCCGACTTTTAATGATAAAGGGGGGGGGGGTCCGAACTTTATGTGTGGTCCGAATTTGTGTATGTGAAGCACATGGGGTCCGAATTTTTATAAGGGTGAGGTGTTGTCTGAATTTGTTTAATATGCTAGTCCGACTTTTATACTTGATAACCTAGTCCGAGTTTTATGCTTGACACATAGTCTAAGCTTTATGCTTGATGAGCGATCCGACTTTTGTTGATGAATTGTCTGAGTTTTAGATTGAATACATGATCCGAATTTTAGTAATGTTACATGCTCTGAGTTCTGTAAATGTTTGAAAAGACTGAGTTTATATTGATGCCAAGTTCAGAACTCCGTGTGAGGAACAACATGCTACTGTATGCTACTGTATGCGATTATGTGATACTGTATGTCACTGCATGTTATTGTATGTATATGCAATCTATGCCATGCTGATCTGTTTGGACATTAAGGAATTGAAAACCCTAATTGAACTTAGATACTTACATCGAGTTTATGTGCAATGTACCCTAGGTCGTGTGTAACGGACCTAATCATTTATTTACACTAGAAGCGCTAGCAAACCGAGCAAACCAAGGTGAGTTCACACTCTTATCAAGGCATGGGATTCCCGGGGTTTGGGAATGGGATTGAAGAAATGAGATTGAATAGATACTTGTACTTACACTGTTACTAGACTATCTACCATCGTCCTCGGATGCGCAGGACACATACGTAAAACCTACGTATACTTGTACTCATCACTGTCCTCAGGTTGCGAAGGACACTCACGTAAAACCTACGTGAACTTATACTCATTACTGCCTCGGTTGTGTCAGGCACTTACGTAAAACCTACGTAAACCCCCGCGTACCCCTGTCCTCAGTTGTGAAGGACACTTACGTAAAACCTACGTAAACTTGTACGTACTACTGTTCTCGGTAAGAAGAACACTTATGGTTATAAATAGTCTAGTGTATATGCAAACATGGGAAGCCCCCACCAATAGGACATACTGTCGGCCCAGTAGAGCCACACGTTACGAAAGGAACTTACTATTACAAACTTACTTTCTGTGAACTCGCTCAACTTGTTGTTGACTCTCTGTTACATGCCTTGCAGGTCGTTAGGTATACATGGAGCTTGCACTGGGAGACGCGGTCGTTGTGGACAAGGATCGTGAATGCTTTGATTAAATACTACGACTTTACATACTTTATTTATGTTGGGCTTTTACTCAATTGCTTCCGCTAAACTTTGTTATTACACTTGTGTTTGAACACCTTTCATATGGATTGGTTTGGTTAAATGACAACTACTTTTACTATTTACGTTGTTCTATATGATTGGTGGCTTGATCCTGGTCAGTCACGCTCCCAAGCGGTGATACTCCGCAGGTGGATTTTGGGGGTGTGACAGATTGGTATCAGAGCCATTGGTTATAGAGAACTCGGTTTTAATAAGGGAAAAACGTTTTTGTTAAAACCAGACTATAACCAGTACAGTGCTCAACGATCCACAACGACACCTCGCTCCACGTGCAAGACTCAACATCCTAGGTAATAAGGTTTATGTTTATTGCCTACATGCTAGAATTACATAGAACTTTGCTCGTGGTATGCTTAGATTACACTGCTTACTATTCGTTATTGCTTGAGAACACTTGTGTGCTTACTCTCTTCTGTCATCGCACTATTCGCGAACCTCTCTCACATATGTTACGTTGCTATGAAGATCATGGCTGGACGTATTAACTTGACACAAGCCCAGTTGACGGCTCTTATCAACGAACAAGTTGCTGCGGCACTTGCAGCTGCACAAGCAGGAGGTATACCCTGCAGTCGTAACTCACACTAGGATCTTTAGATCCTACACTCCTAAACCAACTCTTGTGTTTAATCTTGTACTCAATAAATCTCGAGGTCGAGATTTCTTTTAAGGGGGTGAGGATGTAACACCTTGAAATTTTGCGTCCAATAATGTATTGACACGTGTCTTAGGTTTACACGTGGTGTTAAATACTAAATAAAGGACTAAAGTTGACAAACATGGAAAGTATGTGAATTCGAAGGTTAAAAATGTCAACGAGGGATCAATATACTATACAGTAACCCTAAATGATGCTCGTACCTTCAAACGAATGAATCATGGATCGTACGGAGCGAATTGTGGAAGAGAGTGAGGAATTACAAACTACGGGGGCCAAATGTGTCAACATGTTTAAGTTACACCTCTGAGTGACCTTTGGGCATACCCGAAGCTTTGTAATGGTAAATTACACTCACTAGAATGCGCGATATAAATTTCGCGAAGTTCCGTTTTAAAACGAGAAAGTTATGATCGAATCCGTTAAAAAGGGTTAAAAGCGTCAAACTTTGAAAGTTAAGACTTTTCGGGTAATAATAAATTAACCAAGGGTTAATAAGTTGGGTAAAAGTTCCGAGGCCCTTATTCGTAAATAAACGAGGCCCAAAACGCAAAGTTACCCCTTCGAAACCGAAAGGCCAGGGCAATAATTACAAAAGATTTAAAAATCTTGGAAAATTGGTCTCAGGCGGGCCGCGTTGGTGTTCCAAGCAATCTTACGCGGGCCGCATGGTCAGTAGAAGATATGGGTGTGTCAGACAGATTCAGGCGACCCGCGTAAGAGTTAAGTGATCTCTTACGCGGGTCGCGTCAATACGCCAGATGCAGAAAATGCGGACAGGTTCACTGTTTGCTGTTTTAACCGACTTAGAGTGCCATTATGAGAGCATGGGCGCCCCCTAAACTTCCCCTAGCACTCAGGGACACATGTTGATGATCCAAGAGCACTTGTAGCACTTGTTGTCAAGGATCTAAGGGCTAATGAACACTATAAAAGGCCACCTTGTAACCACAAGTTCTTCACACCTTCAATCAACTCTTCTGATCATTTCTGGAGCTCAAGTGTCTTCTTTGCTCATCCCTGGTCGTGCATAGGACTCTTGTAAGTATGCTCCACCCTTCTTAGTTCAGTTTACGCATAGTTATAGCATAAAAGTCAATCCGTCGTAATTAACGATTGACTTAACGATAAATCACAAATGGTCCAGTGGTTTGTCGAATCAAAGGTAGTTATATGTTGGTAATCATGTGGGCTTTAAACCCCTAAAAGGGCACCCTCTGATTCCCACTCTAACTAGTCCGAATGTTGAGTCAAACTTGCTTAGAAAAAGTCAACAGAATGCTATTTTGCGATTTTATGCATAATCGGTAATGTAGATGGCGTGTAACCTGTTTTAACACTCATATAACATGATTATAAGTATATTAACTAGTCTAAGCTTGTTTGATCCGACCATTTACTGTTTTGACCCGGTTCGGAACCGAAAGTCGCAAAACTTTGAATTTTGCTTTGACTTCAGTTCTGACCCGTTATGGTATGATTTAGATATGCCTTAGGACTCTCTTAGGACCAGGTTACATGATGGTATAACCCTCTGTGACCGGTTCGTTGTTGTCCGAGTCTTTGGCACATTTCCGTTAAATGCTTAAAAGTTGACCGTAACGCCCTTTTCACTTTAAAGCGAGAATTTTGGACATGTGAAAGGACAATAACCTTAGTTACTGATTTCAAAGCATGTCTCTAAAATTTCACGTTAATCCGAGGTCTAGAATAGGAGTTATGCTAAATAGCGCGATTACGGAAACTTTAGTAATTAAAAGGCGCAATTAGCATAACGCCTATCTAAACCCAAATTTCGACACCAAACCTTTTAAACACTGATGTAAAATAATATTTTGGGATTTTTAAAGATTTTTAATTATTTTTAACCTGCTCATAACCTGCGGTTATGGCATCGGTTCGGTAAATACCGAATATACCCTTTTCGGACATAACTTGAGTTCTACATGGTATTTTGACCCGATTCCAGTTGCTACTGATTTTATATAATAAATAAAGTATTTTGGACTTTATAAACTGTTCGGAAAACTCAGATTTCCTGTAGAACTCAGAAACCTCTTTTATAATCTTTAAAAAATGACCGAGATACCCCTACGGGGCGTATATTGGATTTAAACTTGTAACGGGCATTATGGAAGGTATCCTACCGATACCACAACCTCTTTAGAGTATGTTAACTTAGGAAACCTGTGTATGACTCCTATGGTTAACCGTTACGCCTTTTGCGCGCACGGTTCGGCTTATGTAACTAGTTTACATAAACTAGCCGAAACGGGTCAAACCTTATTGTTTTGACCTCAAAAATCCAGAGTGTGGTTATATTACCCATATAAAACAAGTCTTCAAACTTGTTGGGTTCAAACCACATTCCCTTCCCGGTTTTCGCCTTTCACGCAATTAAACCGTGATTATCCTTTGAAACTGACCGGTCTAAGCTAAGGCTAAATTAAAGACCCGTTAGGATTCTAATAGGTTATTTTAAACCTTCGTTCCAGAATAGGAGACCAGTAAAAGATACTTGCATTTGTTTGATTGAGGTTATTACTTGCTCAGTTAAATACTTTTAACTTATTTTCCGTTATACGGGCTTGGGTTACGGTATTTAAAAATACCGCTTGGTCTGGCAATTGACCCCAACTCATTAGTAGTTGGGTATTATCAATGTGACCCATTTAGAAATTTGGTTTTGTTGGCTTTATGCCTTTGGGAGCTTAATGACCGTGTCCTGAATATCCTTGGCAGCATTTTACGAAATGGCCACGACCATGACACGCGGGTGTAGGCGTACACCCGACAATGTGTCCATAATTATAAAGGTATAGCCGTTGGTTTTCCCGCCACGGTTTTATGCTATGTGGTGTGTCTATTAACCTTAAACCTGGCACGACCCGGGCGACCGAACGCATAGTGAACATGTAATTCTTTTACAAGATTTAATTATAAATTATCCCAAGTTATAAAGAGTTTGTGCCATGTGCATTCAAATCAATTTTATTAAACATTTTACAAAAGTGTCGGTTGAATGTATTTACCAGTGTAAACTGACGTATTTTCCCCAAAAAGATTAATGCAGGTTCTACACGTAATAGGCTGGCCACTCCTTAAGCATCGTTAGAGTCTCGCAAGCTTGGGATGCAATGTCTGTTGAACAATATTTATATTTTATTTTATTTACCTGTGGATTTATTTCGACTATTCGTGATACTTGGATATTACAATCGATGGTTGAAACATAATCTATCTTTATGCTTCCGCTGTGCATTTATATATTGTGTGGTTTGACTATATTGTTGCCAACTACGTCACGGTAATCCCCCACCGGGCCCACCGGTGATACACGTGGAAATCGGGGTGTGACAATGTGTATATGTATTTGCATATGTATATGAGTATGTTTATGCATATATGTATGTATATGTGTGTATGTGTATCTATGTATATGTGTGTGTGTGTGTCTATTTGTATATGTATTTGTGTGTGTGTATGTGATGTAGTTGTCATGGGCTAATAAAAAACAAGTATTTTGTACTTAAATACCTCAAATAGTATAGTTAAGTAAGGTCGTATCTACAGGGAATTTGTAGTCAGTGTTTAGCAAATTAATTATTTAATTATCTACTGAACTAAATTTTGGGGTTTGATTGGTTGAAAAAAACTGAGAAAAATAATTAAGAAAGTTTTAACAGAATAAGAAGAACTAACCACCACCTGGGATCCTGGTTGTAAGTTTAACACAAAACTTTGTTTCAATGACTTAAACACCACATAGGCATGGCCTCAGAATTTATGAATTTGATCTGCTGAGTTTAACGAGGCTCAGGTGCGGAGCCTTCCCCTGTCACTGTGGAGCGAGACTGCGCAAAGGTAGAATATCATAGAAACTTCGCTGACTTTCTCATAAACCTTGATTTCGCTACGCTCAATAAGAAGCCGGAATAGCTGAAATTGGTTCGTGTTCAGTTTCCAAAGTCAGTCGTCTTTACCCAAGGGTGAACTTCAGACGACTCTCAAACGGTTCCATTCCTTCTTACTGTACTTCTGGGTCAACCCAACCCGAATGGGAAGAAGGGAGTCAGCCAAACAGCGGTCCACTTTGTATGTTTGCTTAGCAGACCAATCAAGCATTTTCTTTTTTTTTAGAAAAAGAAGGGAACTTCTCATCGAAGGAGGCGGTAAGAATGAAGGAGACGGGAAGCTACCGCTTCTAGAAGGGTTGCTTATCCTTCACTTTTTTTAGAACGTATTTAAGGACAGTCTTACAATAACCGTTTCTAGAAGGGTTGCTTATCCTTCACTTTTTTTAGAACGTATTTAAGGACAGTTTTAACAATAACCGTACGACCTAATGATCCATTCAGATATACCAATTACCCACCTAATTACCAACCCGCTAAAGATGCATGAAACCGCCAACACGTTTGATAAAGACAATCAACTCAAATATAAATAACGTTTATCAAATTCAAACACAACTCAAATATAAATAATGTTTATCAAATTCAAACACGAGTGGTCAAGTTGTACTAGTCAATAAAGTAATATAAACAAAGTATTTGTGTAGAAACCTAACAATCTTTCACCCAGGGGAAGTCACAAGAGAGCCTAGCCGCTCATGCTTATCATCTTTCTACCGCTCATGCAAATCTACCTAACAATCTTGATTTGCATGCCAAAAAGGCAAGAGATGTTGTGCCTCGTCTACCGTTTTGCATCCCAAAAATTCTTCGTCCAACCACACCCAGGAATATTTCAGCGGTCAAAATTTATAATCCTCCTGCCCTTATTTTCCTTTTGCGACTTAACTTTCTTTCCATGATCACAAGGCCCGAAGCCCTTTAATTGTTGCAACCCATGTTTGATGTTCACAAGCCCAATAAATAACCAATTTAATTCATGATTCATTGCTACTCACGTTGATTAACTTGTATCCCATTTTTTTCTTTTGCGACTTAACTCTCTTTCCATGATCACAAGGCTCGAAGCATTTTAAATGTGGTTCGTATTCTGTGCATTTTTCATGTTTGTTCGGGCCTCAAAATAAGCCTTTAAAAATCCAACATTTTTGCTATTGGAGTGGAGAATGGGGATCTAGATGTCACGTCCTCTCACATTGGTTGTAAAAAGGGTTGTTTCCTGTCACACCCCAACCGATGGCGGAATCATCGGGGCATGGCACTGAGCGAAACAGATTGTCCAGAAGTTTCCACAACAACTATCATTACTATTTAGTTTAATTAATACGTCCCATACCGTATCCCAAATAGTAAAACAAATTATTACAGATAACAACTAGTCAAATATTCCGTTTCCACAACTCAGATTTAAATATAAATATAAAAATTGTTTAATTGCCTCTAGAGACTCGATCTGCAAGATCTACAAACAACTATGCTCTAGACGCTTATTCTAAGCTCGCCTTCCTAGCAGATAAGCATCCTAATTGCCTGTCACATACGTTAAAATAAAGTCAATACATAAAATGTAAAGGTGAGCATACAAGTTTGATAATAGCATATAGAGTTCGAAATAGTTTACGCATAACCAGCACGTATACAGAGGAAAACGAAGCATGTTAATTATCGACATGGATCTATCGATACCAATGACTGCGGGTTGACTGCCTGAGGCAGTTCGCAATACATGATTACCACCGTAATCCATGCAAGTAATTGTCCTTAACAACCCCCGTGTGAACGGGTGCTGAGTCCAAACTATAGTACTACGTCGTTAAGGCAGGTAGACAGCATTCCACGTGTAAACATAACAACAAGCATTCATTTAGTCACGTAATACATGCAGAACGGTTAGCGTTTAAATAATTGAGTAGTGTGTTCGATTGTGATTTTTGAGAAGTAACGTATGTAACACCCAAAAGTACTAAAGCAAAAAGGGTTCGAGTATACTCACAGCGATTGATTGATGGATTGAAGGGAGCGCTTGAGAGTAGGGTTAGCCTGAATAGTTTGATAGTATAATGATGAGTAACGCGTTAAATGGGAACAAGTGATGATGGGTCGAACAGCCTGGTCGATCGAACTGTAGGTTTGATCGAACGGGTTGTTCGTTCAGTTGGACAGTCCGTTCGGACAGCCTGTTCGATCGGCCGGTAGGCTCGATCGGTTGGTCAGCCCGTTCGGGCAGCCTGTTCGATCGGCCGGTAGGCTCGATCGGTTGGACTCTTCGAGTGGATTGTTTCTTCCTTTGAGTAGGATGTGTTTATGTATGATGGCTTCTCCTTTTGAAGTTTTCGTTGTAGTATTTGAGAACATTGAAGTGTTCCTACCTTTCAGGCCGATCGATCGAACGACCTGTTCGATCGGCCGGCTTAACCGATCGGTTAGGTACTTCAGAATGGGTCCTCAGTGGGATGTCACCTGATCGGACAGCATGTTCGATCGAATGGCACTCCAATACGTCGAACGAGTGGAAAATCGATTAAGTGTTGAAGCATAGTATCTCATGATCCGAAGAGTAATTCATCCCAACCCGTAGTTCGATCGAACAGCACTTCGTTCAATACTAGACTTCATGAAATTGTTAATGTGTTGGGCCATGTGCTAGCCTATAGGCTGGCCTGGTCGATCGGTTGACATGTCCGATCGGTTGGGCTGTTCGTTCGAACAGCCTGTTCGATCGGTCAGCATTCTGACCTGGTCGGCCTGTTCGTCTAACACTTGGTTGTTCTGATTGTTTGACGTTATACGAGGTATTTTGACAACGAGCTGAACCATGGCAACTTCGTTCTTACTTGTTTCCCCTACTCGGACAGGAATCACCCAATGTCCGGCCGGTGAACGGTTCAGAACGGTAGTTTAACGTTTAACCCGAAATCGGTGAACCTCGTAGATAGAATCCGAATCTTGAACCACACAACCATTAGAATGATTAGTGAGTTGGCTCAAGCTCCGTTTCTACCGGTTTGAAGGCATTGAGTGTAAAAGAGTTGAAAGAAAGTTGGAAATCTTTCTTTCAATCCTTCACATCATGTAAATGTTCAGATCTGCGATAGATCTTAGTTTGTTTATGTGGAAATCGGCTAGATCCAAGTGATTCTTGGTGGATTGAGGCCAAAACATGAAGTTCTTGAAGAACACCATGATGACATCATCCTAGAACACTTAGATCTTGATGATTTCACGGTTAGAAATCAAGATTTGAAAGATAAAAAGGTGTAGGAGTGTGCATAGATCAAAATCGTACAAGATTTAGGATGAAATCCTACCGGGATTGAGAGAAATCTGAGAAATAGTGAAGAACACGAGCTGGTCGGTTAGAGGGTTTCCAAAAGTGGAAAGAATGACAAAGACAGGCCTATTTATAGGCTTCCAAAAGGGGAAAGAGCTAGCCGATCAGCCAGGCATCCCGATCGGACAGCCTGCTCGATCGGACAGTCCGTCCGATCAGCTGGGCTGTTCGATCGGCTAGGAGCCTAATCGATCCACAGCCTGCTTTGAGCGTTCGGTGCGATGATTTCTGATATTTCGATTCCGATTGAAGACGATACGAATACGATAGAGTTTCCTATTCAAATTACTTTTAGTCCCAACCACTATATCTACATACAAGCATCTATATTTTACGTTATCTTTTCGTTACCATTCATCATGATTCGATTTCGATTGAGTTCGATTGAGTTTCGAGTTTCGGTTCGATTGATCACCACACATAACATAAAGTAAACACGCACAGGTAACACGTAAGGCACACACACACGTAATATATCACCAAATTCGCATAATTCGAGTTTCGAGTTCGATTGATGATTCGATTGGCTTGATTATTGATTGATTAACTTTATCGCATTGTTACTTCCTATTATTCACACTCGTAAAGCGTTTCGCGTCGATTAAACATTCGATTCGTTCGATTACTTTGATTAATAACACTTACTTCACATAATACAAAACATAAAACATAGAATAGACTAATTACAGTCAAAGAAGTCAAACTTGACTTTGACTTTGACTTTGACATTCGGTAACACGGGGTGTTACAGCCTCCCCTTGTTTAGGGAATTTCGTCCCGAAATTAGGCTGAGAGCTGCACAGCACCGTGAATGATCTTACCAACTTCTCGCTTCAGATCTTTATTTAAACAACTGCTGGTACTTAGCCTTCATGTCGCTTTCGAGTTCCCACGTAAACTCCGCGCCTCGTTTGCCTTCCCATCGGACTTTCACGATAGGGATGCGCGAGCGTCTGAGTTGCTTGGTTCGGCGATCCATGATTTCGACAGGCTTTTCCACGAAATGCAGCGTCTCGTTAACTTGAAGGTCGTCGAGAGGTACAATCAGATCATGATCAGCTAGGCATTTTCGGAGGTTTGACACATGGAAAGTCGGGTGGACGTTACTAAGTTCCTCCGGTAGTTCGAGTCTGTAGGCGACTTTTCCGATCCTTTCCATAATCATAAAAGGTCCAACATATCGAGGCGCTAGTTTCCCTTTCTTGCCGAATCTGACCACACCCTTCCAAGGTGATACCTTTAAGAGTACGTAGTCGCCAACGTCAAATTCAAGGGGCTTACGTCTTCTATCGGCGTAACTTTTCTGTCTATCCCGGGCTTTCGACAAGTTATCTCGAATTTGGAGGATTTTGTCAGTCGTTTCTTGTAGTAACTTGGGACCGGTTAGTTGCGAATGACCGATCTCGTGCCACACAGTCGGCGAACGACATCTTCTTCCATATAAGGCCTCGAATGGTGCCATTTGTATGCTGGCATGATAACTGTTGTTGTACGAGAATTCGACTAACGGTAGGTATTTGTTCCAACTACCACCAAAGTCTATGACACACGCGCGGAGCATGTCTTCAAGAGTACGGATCGTTCTTTCAGTCTGTCCGTCGGTTTGAGGATGGAATGCGGTACTTAGGTTAAGCGACGTACCGAGAGCTGCTTGAAACGTTTCCCACAATCGCGAAGTAAACCGGGCATCACGGTCTGAAATGATGTCACGAGGCGTACCATGATTACAAATGATCTCGTCGGTGTAGATTCGGGCTAGTCGTTCTACCTTGTAGTCTTCCCGTATTGGCAAGAAGTGGGTTGATTTGGTCAGACGATCAACTATAACCCAAATGCTGTCGTGACCTGATGGCGTGGGCAGAAGTTTGGTTATGAAATCCATAGCTATACTCTCCTACTTCCATATAGGAATCGGCGGTTGTTCGAGTAAGCCAGAAGGTCGTTGATGTTCAGCCTTAACTCATGCACAAGTCAGGCAACTTCCAACATAAAGAACGATATCCCGTTTCATGCCCGGCCACCAGTACTTGTAGCGAAGATCCTGGTACATTTTATCGACACCAGGATGAATAGAATATCGGGGTTTGTGGGCTTCGTCCATTATGATCTTTCGCAAATCGGTCCGCTTAGGGATCCAAATTCGGTCCAGATAATAGAAAATCCCATTTGCTTTGCTTACCAGCTGAGCTCCATCGTGATAAATCCTCTCTTTCTTCAAGGTGTGTTCATTAAAGCAAGCATGTTGGGCTTCGCGGATGAGGGTTTCGAGATCATGCTGGGCTTGGGTATTGCGAATACTGAGCAAATTACTCCGTCTGCTGAGCGCGTCGGCAACAACATTTACTTTGCCCGGATGATAACGAATCTCACAGTCGTAATCGTTAAGAAGTTCTACCCATCGGCGTTGACGCATGTTAAGTTCTTTCTAGTTGAAGATGTGTTGTAAACTCCTGTGATCGTTGAAGATCGTACACTTGGTACCATACAGGTAGTGTCGCCAAATCTTCAATGCAAAAACAACTGCGCCTAGCTCGAGATCATGGGTTGTATAGTTCTTCTCGTGGATTTTGAGCTGACGAGATGCGTAAGCTATAACCTTGTCCATTGCATGAGAACACAGCCAAGACCAAGGTTGGAAGCATCACAATAGACAATGAAATCGTTGTTTCCGTCGGGCAACGTGAGAACAGGAGCATTGCAGAGCATATGCTTGAGGGCTTGAAAAGCAGACTCTTGTTCAGTTCCCCAAACAAAAGGCTTGTCTTTATGAGTAAGGGCGGTAAGCGGCACAGCGATTTTAGAGAATCCTTCGATAATCGTCGATAATAGCCCGCTAATCCGAGAAAAGAACGAACTTCAGACGGGTTTTTAGGCGTAATCCAGCTCTTAACTGCTTCGATCTTCGCGGGATCGACATGAATACCTTGACTATTAACGATGTGACCCAGAAACTGAACCTCCTCCAGCCAGAATTCGCACTTGGAGAACTTGGCATAGAGTTAATTCCCCTGGAGTAGCTCGAGAACCAAACGTAGATGTTGCGCGTGTTCGGCTTTCGAGTTGGAATAGATCAAGACATCGTCGACGAACACGATGACGAAACGGTCTAGAAATGGCTTACACACGCGATTCATCAGATCCATGAAAACCGCGGGTGCGTTGGTTAAACCAAAAGGCATAACAACGAATTCATAGTGGCCGTATCGAGTATGAAAAGCGGTTTTAGGAATGTCTTCCTGTTGAATGCGCAATTGATGATAGCCTGAACGTAGATCGATCTTCGAGAAACACTTGGCACCTTGCAGCTGATCAAATAAGTCATCGATTCGAGGCAGAGGGTAACGGTTCTTGATGGTTAACTAATTCAATTCCCGATAATCGATGCACATCCTGAACGACCCATCCTTCTTTTTAACGAAAAGAACTGGTGCGCCCCAAGGAGAGGTGCTCGGGAGAATAAAGCCTTTTTCGAGTAATTCCTGAAGTTGGTTCGAAAGTTCCTGCATTTCGGATGGCGCGAGTCGATAAGGGGCTTTGGCAACAGGGAATAAGGTCGATATGAAAGTCGATATCTCGACTTGGCGGTAGTCCAGGAAGATCATCAGGGAATACCTGAGGAAATTCCCGGACCACTGGTACGTCTTTGACTTCGGCCTTCTTTTTCTTTTCCTCATCCGCTACTACAATGTTGGCCAAGAAAGCTCTGTATTCCTTGCGGAGATACTTGCTAGCTTGGATGCATGACATGAGCTTGACCCCTTTCGAAGCTGTTTCACCGTACACACATTATAGATCACCATTCGCGAGCGAGAATCGAATCATTTGATCAAAACACACAACTTCAGCATGGTTTTCGCGAAGAAAGTCAATGCCTAATATGATATCAAAGCTTCCGAGTTGCATCGGAATAAGGTCGATAGGGAAGATATGATTGTTGAGCTCGAGGGTACAATCATGGAGAACAGATTAACGGCGACAGTTCTTCCAGTAGAGACTTCGACTTCGAATGATGAGGGGAGATAAGAGCACTTACGACTAAGGAGCTTCTCGAATTCAAACGACACAAAGCAGTTATCGGCTCCAGTATCAAACAAACACGATGCATAAATACCATTCACAAGGAACGTACCATTAACCACGTTGTTGTCAGCCTGGGCCTGACGAGCATTGATGTTGAAGGTTCTGGCACGGGCTGCTTGTTGCTGCTGCTGAGGCTGCTACTGCTGCTGGGGCTCTTGTTTCACCACCCTGTTCGGGCACATGTTTGCAAAATGGTTAGGATCACCACATGCAAAGCAGACTCGAGCATTGACTGCGGGTGCTTGAGCTGCGGGTTGGCCTTGAGGGGCTGGGAGTAGAGCTTGATGAGCGGCGGCAAGAGCTGCGGCATTTAGGGTACGGAGATTTTCAGGATAGCCGCTTTGGCGCAGAGTGACTTCAACCGAATCAAACCATTGTAACATGGCGGTAGGGCCATCTTCTCCGGTAAACTCTTTTGGTCCGCATGCCTTAAATTGTTTGAAGCTGAAAACGGTCTTGTTAGCATCTTTAAGAGCATCGGTTCGTGACTCCTCAGACGATTTGCTGACATTTTCATACACCTCGCTCACAGCTTTTGCCACTTGCTTGGCGATGATAGCAGTGAGACGCTTGTCTCTCTTTTCTTGGCGGGTAAGAGGGGTTCGGTGTCCAGATGACGACATGGTCTGCAACAGACATTGTCGTAGGCCTCAGACACAACAAATCGGATCTCACCTCACACGTCTACTACTTACTAAGGCTCAGGAACACGATAAGGAATGAATCACATAAACACTTAGGCACAAAACCATAGATTCACGTAATCACATAAACACAGAAACACATAGAGCACAGAATCACATAAGCACATAGGCATTTAATCACAGATGCAGTTAATGTCACGTAATTCTCCTATCCGCACACAGTAGCACATGCAGTATCCTGACTGCATCTAAGTTTTACGAGTTATTCGAATATAGCGATCGCGAATAGCATATCGAGTAGCATCGTATAGTCGTATAGCATGTCGAGTAGTATAGCATAATTGTAGCATATTATTGTCTAAAATTGCAGCGACTTGTTAGCGTCTTGAGATAGAATAGCAATACGAGTCGTGTGTGTCGATC
The DNA here is from genome assembly GCF_002127325.2 of Helianthus annuus. Taxonomy (NCBI): domain Eukaryota; kingdom Viridiplantae; phylum Streptophyta; class Magnoliopsida; order Asterales; family Asteraceae; genus Helianthus; species Helianthus annuus. Next base: position 41,655,494 of record NC_035449.2, read on the forward strand.
GATGTGACAGCGAAAATCGAATAATTTTCAAAATTAAATCACGTAAACAGACAAGTACACTTAAAACACATAAAATCAACGAGTTATCAGAGTTGGCAGTTGCGAGCTTAGAATCGAAACACATAAAATCGAGGAATAGATTGTCTGCGGCTACTAGACATCGACTACCCAAAGCGATTCGACTATTCGCAGTGGACTTGTCGTCACTTTCCGACTTTCGGGTTCGCATTGCTGCCTCGATTCTTGGGCATTCAACACGTATTACCTAGGTCATACTTGTGAGTTCAGGTCGTTGGAGTCCGTCGAGGCTTTGGTGAGAAAAATAAAATTCGGAACAAGTTGTCAAGGTTAGGGTTTCACCCCTAGCTTAGCAACTTCTTCCTTGTTTTAGTAAAATTAAGGAGATTATTCATCAAAATATGGATTTCACTCCTAATTTGGTATAATTCTCCTCGTTGGTTTTTTTGAGAAATTAATGAAGAAATCATTGATAAATTGATAAAAATCAGCATTGACCAAGCAATTTAGTCGAGAGTTTGCGGTTTTCACACCAAATCCTGACTAAGTCGCTTGATTCTATTTGAAAATTCGAGTGCAGTGATAGCGAAGAGTAACAGGATATAGCACATAAGTTGGGTCTGTTGGTTCCTAACTATAGTCTAGGTCTCTAAGACAGCGACCCGGACTAGGTCGTGTCTAGCCTAATTCCCTATAGTTATGGCTCTGATACCAATCTGTCACACCCCAACCGATGGCGGAATCATTGGGGCATGGCACTTAGCGAAGCAGATTGTCCAGTAGTTTCCACAACAACTATCATTACTATTTAGTTTAATTAATACGTCCCATACCGTATCCCAAATAGTAAAACAAATTATTACAGATAACAACTAGTCAAATATTCCGTTCCGACAATTCAGATTTAAATATAAATATAAAATTGTTCAATTGCCTCTAGAGACTCGATCTGCAAGATCTAAGCTCGCCTTCCTAGCAGATAAGCATCCTAATTGCCTGTCACATACGTTAAAATAAAGTCAATACATAAAATGTAAAGGTGAGCATACAAGTTTGATAATAGCATATAGAGTTCGAAATAGTTTACGCATAACCAGCACGTACACAGAGGAAAACGAAGCATGTTAATTATCGACATGGATCTATCGATACCAATGACTGCGGGTTGACTGCCCGAGGCAGTTCGCAATACATGATTACCACCCTAATCCATGCAAGTAATTGTCCTTAACAACCCCCGTGTGAACGGGTGCTGAGTCCAAACTATAGTACTACGTCGTTAAGGCAGGTAGACAGCATTCCACGTTTAAACATAACAACAAGCATTCATTTAGTCACGTAATACATGCAGAACGGTTAGCGTTTAAATAATTGAGTAGTGTGTTCGATTGTGATTTTTTATAAGTAAAGTATGTAACACCCAAAAGTGCTAAAGCAACAAGGGTTCGAGTATACTCACAGCGAATGATTGATGGATTGAAGGGAGCGCTTGAGAGTAGGTTTAGCCTGAATAGTTCGATAGTATAATGATGAGTAACGCGTTAAATGGGAACAAGTGATGATGGGTCGAACAGCCTGGTCGATCGAACTGTAGGTTCGAACGAACGGGTTGTTCGTTCGGTTGGACAGTCCGTTCGGACAGCCTGTTCGATCGGCCGGTAGGCTCGATCGGTTGGTTAGCCCGTTCGGGCAGCTTGTTCGATCAGCCGGTAGGTTCGATCGGTTGGACTGTTCGAGTGGATTGTTTCTTCCTTTGAGTAGGATGTGTTTATGTATGATGGCTTGTCCTTTTGAAGTTTTCGTTGTAGTATTTGAGAACATTGAAGTGTTGCTACCTTTCAGGTCGATCGATTGGAAGGCCTGTTCGATCGGCCGGCTTAACTGATCGGTTAGGTACTTCAGAATGGGTCCTCAGGGGATGTCACCCGATCGGACAGCATGTTCGATCGGATGGCACTCCAATACGTCGAACGAGTTGAAAATCGATTTAGTGTTGAAGCATAGTATCTCATGATCCGAAGAGTAATTCAACCCAACCCGTAGTTCGATCGAATAGCACTTCGTTCAATACTAGACTTCATGAAATTGTTAAAGTGTGGGGCCTTGTGCTAGCCGATCGGCTGACATGTCGGATCGGTTGGGTTGTTCGTTCGAACAGCCTGTTCGATCGGTCAGCATTCTGACCTGGTCGGCCTGTTCGTCTAACACTTGGTTGTTCTGATTGTTTGACATTATATCGAGGTATTTTGACAACGAGCTGAACCATGGCAACTTCGTTCTTACTTGTTTCCCCTGCTCGGACAGGAATCACCTAATGTCCGGCCGGTGAACGGTTCAGAACGGTAGTTTAACTTTTAACCCGAAATCAGTGAACCTCGTAGATAGAATCCGAATCTTGAACCACACAACTATTAGAATGATTAGTGAGTTGGCTCAAGCTCCGTTTCTACCGGTTTGAAGGCATTGAGTGTAAAAGAGTTGAAAGAAAGTTGGAAATCTTTCTTTCAATCCTTCACATCATGTAAATGTTCAGATCTGTGACAGATCTTAGTTTGTTTATGTGGAAATCGACTAGATCCAAGTGATTCTTGGTGGATTGAGGCCAAAACATGAAGTTCTTGAAGAACACCATGATGACATCATTCTAGAACACTTAGATCTTGATGATTTCACGGTTAGAAATCAAGATTTGAAAGATAGAAAGGTGTAGGAGTGTGCATAGATCAAAATCGTACAAGATTTAGGATGAAATCTTACCGGGATTGAGAGAAATCTGAGAAATAGTGAAGAACACGAGCTGGTCGGTTAGAGGGTTTCCAAAAGTGGAAAGAACGACAATGACATGCCTATTTATAGGCTTCCAAAAAGGGAAAGAGCTAGCCGATCGGCCAGGCATCCCGATCGGACAGCCTACTCGATCGGACAGTCCGTCCGATCGGCTGGGCTGTTCGATCGGCTAGGAGCCTGATCGATCCACAACCTGCTTTTAGCGTTCGGTGCGACGATTTCTGATATTTCGATTCCGATTGAAGACGATACGAATACGATAGAGTTTCCTATTCAAATTACTTTTAGTCCCAACCACTATATCTAAATACAAGCATCTATATTTTACACTATCTTTTCGTTACCATTCATCATGATTCGATTTCGATTGAGTTCGATTGAGTTTCGAGTTTCGATTCGATTGATCACCACACATAACATAAAGTAAACACGCACAGGTAACACGTAGGGCACACACACGTAATATAACACCAAATTAGCATAATTCGAGTTTCGAGTTCGATTGATGATTCGATTAGCTTGATTATTGATTGATTAACTTTATCGCATTGTTACTTCCTACTATTCACAGTCGTAAAGCGTTTCGCGTCGATTAAACATTCGATTCGTTCGATTACTTTGATTAATAACACTTATTTCACATAATACAAAACATAAAACATAGAATAGACTAATTACAGTCAAAGAAGTCAAACTTGACTTTGACTTTGACTTTGACTTTGACTTTGACATTCGGTAACACGGGGTGTTACATTTCCCTTTAAAATACTTGGGGTTAATGGTGGGAGCAAACATGAATAGAATTGCCGACCGAAAGCCGTTGTATGATATTTTCAACGCTAGACAAGCAAGATAGAAAGTGTCTTTGTTATCTATTGGTAGGAGAATAATGCAAGCTTGCCTAATTATTCTTTTTCGTTATATAAAGCTCCGGTCCAAGTCATCAAAGATCTTGAGTCAAAGATATGGAATTTTTTATGGGGTGGTGACGAAGAGACTAAGAATCTTCACTAGGTTGCTTGGGATCGGGTGGCGTCTCCTAGGAAGTTAGGTAGGCTCGGGCTTAGTAAGTTAAAACTTATAAATGTGTCGCTTCTTACTAAGTGGGGTTGGAGATTTCTGTCGGGTAAAGATTAACTTTGGGCAAAGATGGTTGAAGCTATTCACGTGAAAAGGGTGGGTTGGGATTTTATTCCGGATAGAAAGTCGATGGGAGGAGTGTGGTGCAACATTGCAAATCTGTTATCGAGGTTGCAAGTCGACGGGATCTCGTTAAGAAGGTTTTTTAAACGTTTGGTCAGTAACGGTATTGATGAAACAATGGTTAACTGGGCAGGGTTAACACACTGGTCTCGTCAAGAAGGGTTAATCCCTTCCTCTCGAGGATTGCTGGCTGGATCACCGGTGGTTGATCTCCTGCACAAGGAAACAAACCGTGACTCGTAACAAGGAGGAGGGGGTGGGGGGTGCTCCTTGTTACCACTCTCCGGCGTGAGAATCAGTAGTTTGCTTGGGAAGCAAAGTAAGATAGTAGTAGTAGTGAGAGAGTTGTGAAGAGATACCTCAAACCTGGTTTGGGGTTGGTATTTATAGCCGAGGAGTGAAGGAGGATGATGATGGATGGACTGACGACGTGCTGCACCTTTTCAGGTGTGTCAGGCTTGTCGGTTATGGAAGTTACGCCACGTCAGTCCATTGCTTACGTAGCTCTGACAGGTAACTGCCATTGGTGCCACTTGCACTGTGGTGTCAGTACCACTTGCTTGAGTGCATAGGACGCGGTGCAAGCCGCATCGCTACGTGCGGTAACATCTGAAGTTACCGCGTCTCCTACTTGTGATCAAGGAATACGCGAGATGCGGTGCTAGCCGCATCGTCGTCTTGCCTGCATCCCTTGTCGTGACGAAAAAATGCCCGTATGGTGCGGTGTCAGCCGCACCGCTACGTTCATCTTCTTCTATGCCTAAGGTAAGGCTTTCCTGTATTGATAGAAGTGTTCACTGGATGCGGTGCGATGCCGCATCGCTGTGAATACTTCCGTTTTCATACACCAGATGTGATGCTATGTCGCATCACTCTACCGTTCTCATGTTCCATGTAAGTCCTCCTTTGTTACAAGATGGATTGGATTCAACCCTTGTGCCGACGCGTTCTCGCATGGGCACAAGTAGGTTGTTAGCTAGTGGGGGTTTTGATAAGGGTAATGGTCACTCGCGGTCGATGCTGGCGCGAGATCTGGGACCATACCCCTTCAAGTCCCCCCAGTCTAGTGTTGCTGCCACATACAAGTTGTATGTGGGAGGAGTACTGGACTATGGTGTTTAGAAGGTATTTTGGAGTCTGGAGAAGATCCTAGACCATGTGTGGTCTTTTCTGTATGTAAATCAAGCTGGAGGTCTGGAAGGGTCATCTGACGTCTCTTCCGTATCGGTGAAGGAATCTTCATCTGATGCGAGATTCTCAGCCGATTTATGTCACCAGGTGGCTTTCCACCTGTTGTTGTGCCGAAGGTCTCTTGGAGACCTTGTTAGTAATGCTGCACAAACTTCGAACCAACCTCTGAGATGGTGGTTTGAAGGTATGTGGAGGTTTCCCATCCTTTAAAGGTGGTCTTTTCTTCATACCAATTGTTGAATTGGTGCATGAAGAAGAAAAGAAACTTTTTGACCAATCTTTGAGACTGGGATCAAAAGTTGTTGATGCTTGCAAGTGTTTTGCTCAAGCTCTATGTTCAGCATCTAGTTATGAGACGACGATCCCTTTTTTGTGGGGTTTTCGTGTTTGTCGTCATAGCTCTCTAGTAACCGCACGTTCTTTGCGGTTACCTCGTTGCGTCATTGTTGGCCATGTTTGGTCGAACAATGTATATTCGTACTATGGGTAAATAAACATGGTCATAGGCAAGGGTATGCCCACCATTGTTTATTTTATGCGGCCCATAGGCGGGGAAACAAAGTCATAAGCAGACTTGTTACCGCTGTTCGGACGCTTGTTGTTCGACGAGGGCTCGTTTAGAGTTTTGTTCTGCGTTCGTTTTGGAGCCACTTACCTTCCCGCTCCAATACCGAGTTTGCCTTGCAGTAGCATTGCTCGGTGATGTGGAGTGAGCTTGGCTCTTCCATAGCAACCACTCTGCGGAAGCTATGGTTATGTCCGTAGCTCCTCGTGAGTGTCTGTGGTTTTGCATTACCACATTTGCTCAAAGCGGGTGTGGCTCGGATGTAGCTCTTGAAGGTTCAGGAGACAGGGTTGCTGATGTGCGTTCGCGTGCATTCCCTTCCCTCCTTTTGTTAAAGAAGGTGTTCATGTACCCTCTGCGGTTGTGAACCGGACGGGAGGGATTTGAAGCTTGAAGAGAATGAAGGCAATGCGGTTCCCCTGTGTCTGAGATGCGGTTCAGTCCAACGGACAACGCTGGTTCTGAGCATCTGACACACCTGAACGGGCTCGTGTGTGTCATGTCCGCATATTCCACGTGTGCTCGTGGGTAGTGCGGATAGGTATTATACCCCCTTATAGTGTAGAGATATATATTTTTACCTATTTTTAGGGGTATGTTAAAAAACGACATGCGGTATGGGTTATGGTGCGGTATACCAGAGAAACCGCATGCCGCTTATAATTGGGTAATGTAGTCGCCTTTTGTTGCATTCGTGGCTGAACGCACGTGTGAGTTGGTGGAAGTTGGTGAGATCTTCCTGGCATGTGCTGAAATGAAAGGACGTTTGCACTGCCCGAGGCATTAAATGCACTGTAGCGAAGAGTGTAAACGTCTCTTGTGTCAGGCGCGTGGGCGGCCACGCGCGCGTGATAACCGTCAGCGGAAACGGCGCTCGACACGTGGTGTCATACGATTCGCCCTTTTTGAACGTGATCATTTGTTTTCTCCCTCCGCATTAATTGCGATGGGTATATAAGGGGAAACCGTTCGTGGTTTCCCCTCACTTGTTTGAAATTTCAAAAATTTGCCGGTGAGAGAAAACTTGTTCTTTGTCTTCTCCGACGAAATTCCTTGAAGTTCCAGTGAGGGTTTTGGTTTTTCTACTCACGTTCCTTCATATCTCTGATATTTTCTGATGGCTGAACCATCAAATCCACATAATGTGGAGGGTGAAAACCCTGAACAGCCGGTAGTATCGGCTGATGAAGACGAAGATGATGACGTTGACGTTCCCGGTGGTGGGTTACCGGTGTTGAAGTGGTCAAAGGGTGGTTTTAAAACCCTGATGGCCACTGTGCAGATGGCCAAAGATTAGGATGCTACCTACCCACAAGTGGGGGACACCGGTGCCGATGCTCCGGCCGGTTATATAACCTTGTGGGCTGATTTTTTCAACGACGGCAACCTTAGGTTGCCGGTGACGGTGTTTGTTGCGGAGGTATTGGAGTATTATCATCTCCATATCTCCCAACTTAGTCCTTTCGGAATGTTCCGAATTAGGAATTTTGAATACACATTCCCTGCCCATGGCTTGCCCATTACAGTGGAAAATTTCCGGCGGTTCTACCAGTTGACGGTGAACACCGGTTTTTTCTCGTTTACTCAACGGCATGGGAATCTGAAGTTGATGACGCCCCCTAAGGGTGTGACAGGCTGGAAGAAAAGGTTCTTCTATGTGAAAGCCTGTGCGGTCTATGCTACCATGTCTTTCAGGAATGTCAACGTTGGAGTTTCTGATGAAGATATTCCTGTTGCTACCGCAAAGACCGTGGACTGGTTCTCTAGGCTGCGGCCTATTGAACTCAAGAAGTTGGATAATGATCAACTGTGGATATTGCGGATGATGCTCTCGAGACCAGATAGGAAGGAAAGGCCCGTTTTGCGGGAACAGGGTGGTGGTAAGCTCTTTACACTTTGTTATTTTCCTTACTTCCTAAGCCTTTGTAGTAACCTGCATGCATGTATCAGCGGATGCGGTTGGCTTGTGGAGAATGTTTGAGCCCGATTTCAAGGGCCAGGTTGAACTGATTGCGGTTGAGCTGAAGAAAGGTTTCAACCATGAAATTCTTAAGAACTTCCGCGTGCCGTCGCGTGCGGTGCTGGATGCCCCGGTTCCGGGAGACGCAAGAGGTATGTCTTACGTGGCATTAGTTTTTTCAGTTTACCTTTTTGACTGGTTTTGTTGATTGATCCAGGCATCCTTGCGGATTTGGGGAAGTTTGAGAAACGCATCCCCAAAAAGACTATGGAAAAGAAACCGGTGAAGAAGACCGTGCGGGGTCGTGGCAAGGGGAGTGCTGAAGGCTCAGTTGCCCCTTCTTCAGTTTCTGAAGCCGCAGGTACCTATCGATCTTGCTTGTTATCGCGGATATACCAATTACGTGGTAGTATCTGACACCCTTGAGGGTTTGGGTGTTATAGGTGGTGGTGCGGCTGCGGGTGGAACTGCTGTGGTTCCCCCCGTTGTTGGAGAAAAAAGGGGACCAGAGCAGAAGGCTGCTGGTGGTGTTGAACCGAAACGTCGGAGACTGCAGACCAAGAGAGTCGCTCCGGCGCAAAAGAAACCTGCAGTTGCTGCTGGTACGTATATCCCTTTTCCTTGTTTTGTATGTACAATAGGTGGGGATACTCATTAATGTTCTTTGTGTTGCAGAATCCCGAGATGCGGGGTATTCTTTCTTTGACTTCCCTGCGTCTCCTCCGCATACCGCTGCTGCGGGTGCGGGGTATCGAAGGAGACTGTCGTGCCCCAGGAGCCTACAGTCCCTTTGGGTGGGCCGGTTCGCGATCCCCCCTTGGAGAAGACGGTGGAAACGACTGCTGACCGGATTTTTGACACTGTGGGATGCGATTCCTCGGACAATCTGATCTCTCCTAATGAGGGTGATGGATTGGACTTGAGGTTTTCAGATGCCGGTAAGTAGAAGTCTGATGCTGAGGTGCGGCAGCAGGATGCTGAGCCGCAGAAGTCTCCTGCTGGTGAGAAGGGTAGCGGCTCGTCTGCTGGTGGTGCGGGTTATGACGGGCCTCCAATTCAGCCTGGGGAGTCTGAATTGGAGTATTACTACCGCACATACTCCCAGGGTCGCAGTATGGTGTATCACCGACCCCCCTGGACTGTTATGCAGGGGGACGATATTTCTAATGACCCTGCGGCATGCAAGGAGATTCTGGGTTGGTCTGGGCACCCCTTTTGAAGTCGAGGTGCCCGTGCCGCACCCCGAGAGCTGCGTATAAACCAGCTCTCATCAATGCTGGTAGGGACTTCCATTGTGGCAAATGCCATTTTGGAAGATTATAAGGTGCTGGGCCGCCGCGAGGAAGAAGCTGCTCGCATGTGGGGCCGAGGCGGAGAAGTTGGTCGAGGCTGCTCGTGCGGGTGCGGAGCAGCTCGAGGAAGACCAAAGCTGCTTTTGAGAAGCAGAAGCAGGACTTCTGAATGGGGCTGCCGCTGCCCAGCTGAAACAGGTGCGTACCCTTGCTAAACTTCTTGCTGATGAGCGCAAGAGTTGGGATGAAAAAATGTCCAATGAGCGCAAGAAGTGGAATGCATCTTGGGCTAAGCAGAATGACATTCTGTTTCATGCTCGGCAGGAGTTGACAAATGCCAAGGCAGCGAACGCTACCTCGAGCCAGGAGAAGGCTGCGGCTGAGGCCATTTCTGTTAAAGCGCCTGCAGGCGAAAGCCGACGCCCTGAAGGCGCTTGGAGAGGCCAAAGAAGCCGGGGCTCGTACCGCCGAAAGCCCTTGAGGAGGCTGAAGAGAGGGAGAAGCCGTGCTTCTAAGGCTCTTGAAGAGGCGAATGCGGAGCGCATTCGTTTGGGCAAAGTGTTGC